>NW_026534348.1:17913460-17940782 GCF_026225885.1 Hylaeus anthracinus
CACACACGAAATTGTCCGTTTCCATTTTCCTGACTGTGACTAACCCCCCTTAAGAGATTCAGAACCGTGGTCTGTAATCCGTACGCACCGTGAGAAACACGTCACCTCTGTCCCTTCGCGAAATCACAAAGAGTCGAGGTAAAATCGGTGGCGTAGAAGCAGAGTTATACTGGGTGTCCCAAAAATGTTGGAGGTCCTTGAAAGGGGTGGTTCGGGAGGTGATTTGAAACAACCTTTTCCTTTGCAAAAATGTCGGATGGGGCTTCGTTAAATAGATATTAATAAAAAAAAGCCAACCAATCAGAGCGCGCGGATACCGTTGGAGAAGGCTACGCGCTGAGCGGCCGCGTCAATATCCTTCGATGCACGTCGAGTCACTTGTTCGCGTACGAGAGCGGCTACCTAGCGCGTAGACATCGCTATCGCGGTCGCTCCAACAGTATACGCGCGCTCTAATTGGTCAGTGTTTTCCGTTAATATCTCCTCAACGAAGCCTCGGACAACAATTTCGCTAAGGAAAAAGTAGTTTCAAATCACTTCCTGAACCACTCTTTTCAAGGACCTCCAACATTTTTGAGACACCCTGTACAGCATTTAACAGTCGCCATTTGCATGGCCTCAACGTTGTTGCCGTGGCCGTGGTAGTATCGGGGCATAAAGCTACGGTGGATTCTAGGTTCTAGCATCGGTGTTGAACAGAATCTTGGGGCGTGTTAGAGCCCCGCTGTTAAAGTGGGTCACCGCGCGGAACACGGTATCTCCGATGTGTATCGTCGACCGCTCGTTTACAGGCATTTCCAAACGGGCCATGCTTTGTGCAGTAAAACGCGCGGCGGATGTTGCCGGGGGTATTTACGTCCACGGTATTAGGCGTCAAAGAAAAATGGCTACGAGGCTAATGGAACGAGAATAAATTAATTTTATCAAAAGCCCTCGGTTGCTTCCTCCTCCCTTTCTCTCCTTCGACGTGTATCCAAAGGTGGACATAATTGTCATCGAGATACAAAGTTTGAATACAAGTTTAATGTCGAGTTTAGTTAGCAAGAAATCTGAATTAGGGAATCAAATTATTGTTCGGACTGTAATATACTACCCATCTAATACAAATATTAGGTCATCCTAAACGTTAACACCACTCCACATTCAAGAAGTAAATGTTTTTAAATTATAGAGCATGGAGCTCAAATATTTTCCCAGGCGCATCGGACCTCTCGTTAATACCACTTATTGTTCTGTTATTTAAATCAATGAGAAATGTACTTCTGTGTCATAAAAAACTGTAATCACTCTCTCTTTCAACGATCTTTCCCCAACTTTCTGCCAAAGTCATTGTACTGTCTCTTTTGTAAGAATATACATACGTGTACGACGCAGGGTGCGTACATAAACACGTGCTTCACCTATCGTGCAGGTGTCCGTGAGCGGCGCTAGCGAATCAATTTTGAAACCAGCAGATTAGTTTAAGTTGAGCGAGTTCGCCGGTAAGTCGAAAGCATACGGTCTTTATCTTTTTTGTATTTTTCGTTTGGGAGTATCATTTTTTTTGCAGTTAGCAAGTTTATTTCCTTTTCCGTTTACGCGTGTATGCAGCCAAGTGTTATTATTATTTCGACTTATGAAAAGTGTGTGACTGGAATCAAAAGACCAAATTTTTGAAGATGTTTGTGCTCAGTTAATTTGTGTTAAAGCCCGTGCCGTCACCCTGAGACTGTTTCGTTACACTTAAAAATTTCTGTAGTTCTTTCATTAAATATAAATACAATCCATGGCAGGAATATGTGGAATGGACTAATATTTTTGACTTCAAAATTTATCATTGTGTTATCATTTTACATATTAGGTTGTGATGTATTAGTTATTATTGGAAAAGAAAATTAAAAATAAAAAACCGTCATTCAACGGTAAAATTACCAAGATGAATCTATATCAATTATACATGCAATTACATATTTGTAATTATAGAAGGAGGAAGAGAAAACTAATTTCTCAATGAAATTAATTCTTTATTATAATAATCTTCCTTGAATATTTCAGTAAAAGCATTATTAATGATTAAGTTTAATCATTCTTAACAAACTATTACAATATTTATCCTTGAAAATTGCAATAAAAGCGTAGTTAATAACTAAAGACGTTAAAAACCCATTTGAAGTACGTGGAATCAAATCAACTGTCTTGGTAGTTTTAGTGTTAAGTAAAATAATAAGATCATTGTTCTTTATTACTTGACTATTAAACAGTTATTTGATTTCTATTTAAATATTCACGTCGAATACAATTTCGCTCATATGGGGCTCTTTGTCGTCGTTGTGTAGAGTTCAGAATAGTCTCACAAAAGAGACTGGTAAGCGTGGTACGCGACATCGACGAAATTCGTCCGCGCGGTACACGTGTAACGCAGCCCTATTAATCTTATCAGTCCCTGTTGCCGCGTCTACGATCGTTCGTTTTTACAGCTCAAGTTTTACTCCGTCGCTTCGCTCAATCGTGTAATTGCCAGTGGACGAGACACGAATGTTCGTCTCAGACAAATTTCAACGAGATTGCAATTCCTTCTCATTCCACTACCACTAAAGGAGCATTCACGTTTGGAACGTCACAAATTAAGAAATATTCAAGATTTTGTTTTACGGAAGTAAACGAACGTACAAAGATAACATTTTTGCGGATATGCAACTTGTTTTGAATGGAACATACCTTATTTTTACAGGAAAGTTACAATTTTTTATTTCATACGAAAGACATATTTGTGTAAAACTGAGGCAACTGTATGAATTTTTGTGTATATATGTTATTTTATAAATGGTAGGCAAAGCTAACAATTTTGAGTATTCAAAATGTTTTTATGTGTATTATGTATATTATATATAAACAGGAAGAAATAGTAATAGGAAATAGGAAGAATACTTTGACCTACGAAATTTTAAAAATTTTCTTTAAAAGTAACAAGTCATTACTCAAATATAAAAGTTTGCAGGGACACTGGTACATTTACATATAATTCGATATAGATATATGAATCTCTAATTGCCCGTATACAATTTTGTAGGATCTAGCTGAAGCTTTCAACATCTTGCTAAAAAAAAAAAAAAACAAAAAATATATATATTATATATTATATTATATTATATTATATTATATTATATTATATTATATTATATTATATTATATTATATTATATTGTATTGTATTATATTATGTTATATTATGTTTTATATATATATATATTTATATTTATATGTAATTCCAGTACTTTGGGGCGTTCCGAAGTAACTCGAAAGCAGCTGCTTCCTTGAAATCAGGGATGGGTAAAATGTTGTTGAAATGATGGATGAGAAATGAAACCAATAGTATAGTATATTCATTCGAAACGTTTGCTCCATTCACTGAATAAATTTCTATTTGGAGAAATTCTCTATACGATACGACATTCAATTAACAGGGCATATCACTAGTAACGACTTGAAAATGGGTGCATTTTTTATTACGGTTAATATGTGCGTATTGAACATTATAAAAAATCAATTTTTAATGTAGTTTGTACATCCATGCATCGTCCAAATGTGTGCTACAGCAAAATCGTTAGTGTGTTGTTGACAATCGTTAAACCAAATGGTTATGATCATGAAAATCCATGTTGTGAAGAGTAAAGAACGCATGAAAAAAAGGAAAACATGCAAATTTCATATCGAAATATGCAAAACGCTAAAATTGTATTCTTACAGCTAGTAGATACTTGGCGTCGAGACTCTACCGCGTCTTTAGATTATCGTTACTACGATACTCAAATTTTTCAGATTTTTAGCGTTGATGCACCATCCTTAAATATGCGAAATATCAATATTTTTGTCGATTTTGCTATTGCAGTAGTATTTAGTATCATATTCAATGACTCTATAATCGGTAAAACAGCATTATTAAGAAATTAATACTATGCGGTGTGGGTTACATTCAAAAGTATTCATAGTAAGTATTTGTAAGTGAAGTGTATCCGGCCGCTAATCCGCTGCCGTGTTTTTTATTTTTATTTTTTTATTTTCAGTTAAAAGACTTGAACAAATTCTGAAAAATGTCTCTCCTTATCTCATATGACTCAGATTATTTTAGAAGTTCTTTCATCTAGAAATATAGGAGAAATCGAGAAAAAACCTGTTTTTGATTTTTTGCACTTCATTTACTACTATTCGAGATACAGACTTGAAGCTTGGCACACATGATTCTTTTTTTTTTATACTATCCAACAACCCATCGCTAGTTGAATTTAGTTGAGGGGCATATTTGACCATTATTCACCCTTATATTAACCCTTTGCACTCGATCACAGTTTCATTACCGAGAGTTAAAAATTTAGACGACTAAGCTTTCTTCTACCATGACTGGAGAATCGTGGAAATAAAATATGTTATTACTACTTCAATGTGTATCAGTTTACAGCTTAGGAACCTGGAAATCGAAGATAACCAAAAACTGTCGCTTCTAAGTCGCCCTTCGAGTGCAAAGGGTTAACCTTTAAGGTTGATTCAGACTATACGACACGATCCGTCACGTTCCGGCAACGACACGACAAAACATTAAAACACGCATTTTAATGGAACTATTCACACTATTCCCGTTGATGAAACGTTCAGGTCGGTGTCTGTTAAGTGTGAATAGTTCCATTAAAACGGGTGTTTTAATGTTTTGTCGTGTCGTTGCCGGTCCGTGTCGTATAGTCTGAATCGACCTTTAAGTTGTATAAACACTTTAATAGCGTTCTGAGACGCTGCAGCAAAATCGATAATTGAACCTTTTAACATTTGTTTTTCACTATAAATCAAATGACGTATTATTTTTATGACCCTAAAGTATCGTTTAGGCAAAAAAAAAATCGATTTTTTGAGAATCCTAAAATGGTTTCACCGCTTAAACAGAACAGACTCGATTACTTGGTTCGCGCCCGATCTCAATCTCGCCAAATTCTCTCTTCGCGGCCGTTCGCACAGCTTTTTCTACTTCCCCTCGCTCTCTCGCTCCCTTAGGCGCTCATTACTCGCTCATCGTATCACTCGCTCCCGTCCTAACGCGCGTGTTTACAAAATCTATAACACAAGAAATAACCCAAAAAGAATACGATTAACAACCCTTTCCAGTGGTCAAAATATCGTTTGTACAAGGATTGACACTGAAATTTGTTCACTTGATGTTTAAATGATTTCTAAAAGTAAAAAAAGGAGCGAAGCAATTATTAAGTTTGGCAGTCGACAAATTCTGGTAGCGATAAAACTAACATTCTCCTCTTCCAGCGCAAGTTGGACATAATTTTTCCGCGCGCACAATATCTGCGTGTCAGTTCCATTCAGTCGCAAGATTAATTTTAACACAGACCCTGAAATTACACCGCCCCACTCGGAGCTTGTCAGAGAGTTAGAAGGACAAGCGTTCTCTAGTCTTCTGTTTCCATTAATAGTTCACAGCAGCGTTGCTCCAAGCTTTAAATTCTATCAGAGGAGAGACTCTTTCCGTCACCAGCTGGCAAATGCGTCGTAATTGCGCTTTAATCGGCGTTCATCCTTCAAAAGAGTTGACGACAACCGTTCCCGTTCGATAATTTGGTAAATCGTTTCTCTGGTGTTCCATCGTCAATCGAAACTGGAACAATCACGCGAATGCATTGTAGGATAAAATCGTCAGAACGTGTAATTATTAAATTGTTCAAATAAAGTCCCTTATGACTGATGAAATTGGGTATTCGAATCCTCTTTTATATTGCGTTCGTTTCACACGAATAACTGTCAATAGGCACCTTTTTGAGCGCAGTTTCTTCAATTTGAAACTCTTTCTGTATTTTATAGCTATGCCTTTAACTGTATTTCACGAATACATACGACCAGAGTTATTATAGCCAAATAGAGTACGAATACACTGTTGCAATTGTCTATTATGTTTTCAATTATCATTTTAATTATGTTGATGTTAACTCTTGATTTCTTTCTCTCTGTTCATTATAGAAAGGTATTGGACTAGACTGTGATGATATATGCAAATTCATATTTTCACGATACAGAAAAAGAATTTAAGCTTAAATGAAATTATGTCCTATCATCATAACGGTATAACATTTATATTGTTTTGGATAATGCATATACTTTTGCATTTGTGCACATTCTCATAGATCCGTCTATATTTTCATTTGCTATTAATGCATTAACATCCGCAGTCTAGTGATGGCATTAGGAGTTCTTGTAAAATCTGTGCATGCTGTTGAAGCGACCACCAGCATAAACATTCTTATCTCTCACTACACATAACATGCAATAAATCAATTTTAAGGCTTTCATAATTAATATTTGTTTAGTACATAACATTATACTTTTCTTTCATAGACATTTTATCAAATTATAAGAAATTTTCATATTCTACTTTCATAAAAAAATAAAACATTATAAAAATAGTGTAATTATTAAATGAATAAGATAAACAGAATTTCTTATTACTATATACTGTCGATGTAGAATGTATTCGTAGTCCGATCAATTTACCCAAAAAATTTTGAGGAAATTGTAGTTTTTTACCTTCTTCTTTTATAATCAATGATATTTTACATATTCTCGGAAATCTCTAAGATAGATACAGTCCAAACAACATTTACTAGTTAATATAATTTGTGAAATTAACAAAAAAATGCGAAAAGTGGGTAAAAGTATAGAAGTAATAAGTATTTCTACGATTCTTATGACGAACCATTTACAGTACAGTTTGTAACGTAAACACATTAGTTTATTGCTCCGTACGAACTAGAAAACATCAAATTTCGAGTAAAGTACTTTTAAAAATGGCTCTAATAGAAGAATTGAAGAAGATCCCACGAAGAAAGTATTATATACTTGTAAATTAATGTAAATTTCTTTTTTTTTTTAATCAAGTTTTAAAGATTAAACAGTTGCGCAAATACTTATTGCTTCAATATTTCTATCGATTAATTGTTTTTTCTTGTTAATTTCGCAACTTACATAAATAGCTATTTTTTGTTTGTAATCTATCTATTCTACAGATTTTTGAGAATATATAGAATGTCATTGTTTATAAAAGATAAGTTAATAGATTACAATTTTACATAGTTTTTTTGGAAATTGATCGGTGTACGAATACTTTCTACACCCACTGTATAATAAACCCATGTACCCAGAAGTACTTACTTCTGAAAGGGTTAAGATATTAATTATCATCAGGCACAGTGCTAAACTTTAGTTTTAACTAAGAAAACTTTCAATAAGAAAACGTTTGATAAGATTGTCAAGTGAAATGATATATTTTATAGATCTCTAGATTCCCCCCTCCTAATTGACAAAATCTTTGGTGAGATAATTGTGGAGTTGTTTAAGAGTAATAGTAGGCTAAGCGTTGGATATTAATGTAAGTGCTTCAGTTGAATAGTACTTGTTTAATTTATGAAATTTTACAACGTCGCAATGCGGCTAATACACGTATTTTGTCCAACACTTAATAGCCCTTGATTAAATCAGTTTTCAGCCCATTACTATGTATTACATTTTTAGTTGTAAAACGAAATCTTCAGAGTGTCGTATTTAAAGTGGAACGGTTAAATTAAATATCCTATGAGAACACGAAGCTACAAAACGTTTTTACGAGATTTATTTAGTACAAAAAGAAGACATTATATGGAGTAAACAATAGTGTTGTAAGTTTAGTGGTGGGGAACATTTGAAATACAAAATCAAATTTTTGAAATGGAATCTTATATATTTTTAGCCCATAATAAGCCGGTTAGTCGGTCGAACAAGAATAGACGATCTTCTTTCCTTCTTTAAGGTTTCATTGAAAAAAATTAATTTGCTTATGAAATCTCCGCCATTGTTTCGCTTACAACAAAATTAATTATACCATGTAATGTTCCTCTTGTACCACACAACTTTTCCAACAAATTTTTTTGATAGCTTCATTCCCTTATGAGGTACTTAGTTATTCCGCTTCAAACAAAATACCCTGATGTCAATAATTCTTCTCATCCCTGAAAAAGACCAGCAACCTTGATCAATATATACTTTTCCTACAAAAATTTATATTTTAATACATGATCTACAATAAAAGTTACACAAATTATGTCTATATATTGCTGTCTCAAAAATATAGAAGAAAATTAAATTTGATTACAATTATCCAAATTAAAATATTATCTGTCGTATCTTATCTATTATCTTTATATTTATCTTGTGATAAATTTTAGTTTCGTGTTACTCTAACACAATTTTGAAATTCTATTTAAGGAGTTAGTCGCAGTCAGGAAAATGGAAACGGACAGTTTCTTGTGTGTGTTTTTTTAAAGTATTAAATAATAATTTTTATTAATGAAATGTAAATATATTACAAAGTATGTCTCAAAGAACTATAAAAGAATTTTTGTTTTAAAGAAAGGTTAATTCATTTCGTCATAACAGGCGATGGCGTCGGAGGCCACTTGGTTTGCGGTGAGCAAGATTTCTTCAAACTGGTGCACCTGAAAACAAAACTAGAGGTAGATTTAGAAAATATATTAGACTAACGGGTCCCTGATCGAAGGATTTTTTATTTTCTTGTATACTTTTTTCTTTTATCCTGTATTAAATCGCTTAATTTTAGTGAAAAAATTGAAAATCAACTTTAAATGTACGCCATCTTGTTTTAAATTAATTTTTTCCAAAATCCTTCGTTCAGGGGCCCGCTAGACTAATCTGTTTTCGAAATCTACCTTTGTTTTTGTTTTCAGGTAAACCAGTGTAAAGTAATCTTGCTCTCCGCAAACCTATGTTTTTAAATCATCGTCTACGTCATCGGCTGTTATGACGATATATATTAAACGTTTCTTAAAACAAATAATGTTTTTTAGTTCTGTAAAATATGCTTTATAATATACTTAATTGTTATTTATGCAAATTATTATTTAATAACGAAAAAAAAATCACAAAGAAATGTCGTTTTTCCTCTTCCTGACTACGACTAACCCCTTAAAAGTAAACGAACCTAAATGTGAATTTTTCATGGAAGTTCCATTTACTACATTTCCAGGCAAATTGCCTGAAAGATCAAGAAGTAATTTGCCCCTGATCTCAATTTTGAGCAATACGTGAAAGAGTAATACAATAAATTGATTCGATTGCTCGAATTTTCCCGCGATTCGGGACATTTGGCTCGCCGTGGGGCGTCTCGAACGATCAGAGGCATAGTTAACGCAGCTGGATGTTGATTAGCATGCACTCACGAGCGTCGTAGGAACATTCGCAGTTTCTTCGACTACGTTTCCGCTAGTGGAATTCCCGTGCCAGAGGCTCCCCACTTTCAGTCTGGACGCCAAAAGTACGGCTGCAAAAAGATGCACGGGGAAGCTGGCGAGGGATTCGCCAGCCAAGAAACTCCCGGCATAATTTATATGTAAATACAGTCGTCACGTTCGTTTACATCGAGATCGGAACCGTTCTCCCCTCGAGTTGCAGCAGCATCTGTTTCTAGCGTAACACGGAAAGTTCACCGTTCTCCTCCACTTTGAATGAGAAAAGGTGTATCGATCTATTCGCGTGCATCGTCGTTGGTCAATTATCGGTCAATTTTATAGTCGGCGAAGAATATTCAATCTGCGGTATCGTTGATTTTATTAAGGGGCATACCCAGTGAGAAATCTTGAAATTTTCAATTTTTGTTGCGCTTTTTAAAGCTACAGTGGGTGTAGAAAGTATTCGTACACCGATCACATTGCAACAAAAACTGCGTAAAATTATAACTTATTAACTTATTTTCTATAAACAATGACATTCTATATATTCTCAAAAATCTGTAGAATAGATAGATTACAAACAAAAAATAGCTATTTATGTAAGTTGCGAAATTAACAAGAAAAAACAATTAATCGATAGAAATATTGAAGCAATAAGTATTTGCGCAACTGTTTAATCTTTAAAATTTGATTAAAAAAAAAAAAGAAATTTACATTAATTTACAAGTATATAATACTTTCTTCGCGGGATCTTCTTCAATTCTTCTATTAGAGCCATTTTTAAAAGTACTTTACTCGAAATTTGATGTTTTCTAGTTCGTACGGAGCAATAAACTAATGTGTTTACGTTACAAACTGTACTGTAAATGGTTCGTCATAAGAATCGTACAAATACTTATTGCTTCTATACTTTTACCCACTTTTCGCATTTTTTTTGTTACTTTCAAAAATTATATTAACTAGTAAATGTTGTTTGGACTATATCTATCTTAGAGATTTCCGAGAAAATGTAAAATATCATTGATTATAAAAGAAGCAGGTAAAAAACTACAATTTCCTCAAAATTTTTTGGGTAAATTGATCGGTCTACGAATACATTCTACGCCCACTGTATATAGTAATAAGAAATTCTGTTTATCTTATTCATTTAATAATTACACTATTTTTATAAATTGGAAATTTGATGTTTTCTAATTACTAATTACTAATTACTAATTACTAATTACCTAAGTAGGAGCCGGAATTGGGGGGGTAGCTGAGAGTATTCTGAACAACAATTTCCTTTGCAAAAATGTCGGATGGGGCGTCGTTAAGGAGATATTAAGAGAAAACCCCGACCAATCAGAGCGCGCGTATAGCGTTGGAGCGGCCGTGGTAGCGAAGGCTACGCGCTAGGCGGCAGCGTCAATGTTCTTCGATGCACGTCGAGTCACTTGTTCGCGTACAAGCACGGCCGCCGGCGCGTAGCCTTCGCTACCGCGGCCGCTCGAACGGTCTACGCGCGCTCTGATTGGTCGGGGTTTTCTCTTAATATCTCCTTAACGACGCCCCATTCGACATTTTTGCAAAGGAAATTGTTGTTCAGAATTGTCTCAGCTACCCCCTATTTCCGGGTCCTACGCGAGTTTTGGGACACCCTGTATATGATGGTAGAAATAATCCCTGAAAATTTCAAGTCATACCGTTTAAAGCTAACGAAGATATACGACTTCATACATAGGTCGCACTAAACTGATATAAACTGGATTAGAAATTTTAAATGCGTTTTTTTTTAAATCATTTTTTCCTAATCGATAACCACGATATCTCGAAAACCATCGAATCAACCCAGTTTATGGTTTTCAGAGCTTTTGTGTAACATAATGGTCTACTGTTTGAACAAATGATTATTATTTCTAATGGGTATTTTTTTTGCGAACATTGACAATTTCACTTTAGGTGATTGCCATTTTGTGGCAAAGTAATATGTCGTAAAATCCTTCGTTCAAACAGGGGATAAACTGTATGTAGTATGTATTAAACTGTAAGTAAATCTTCTCGAATTATTGATTTCGGATAACCCAGTTTCAAATAGCAGTGGTTACTGTGAACTATGTTTTCACAAACGACTTTTACTTCGTCGTTAATAACTTTTTGATTACTAAACATTTTTGAATAATTTTGTTTTTTAAATATTGAGTAATGTCTATTTATTAAGTATGGTCAATTAATATATATATATATATATGTATAAACGCATTTCTTAGAAAAAAATCTCAAATTCTCGCAAAAGTTCGACCTTCTGACTGAGCATGCCCCTTTAACACTAAACCTACCGACACTTCTTGTTTTAAGTTGTCACAAAAGTTTCTTTCCTAACTTACACTCATTGACAGCTTTTATCTGCCAGTGTTTGTATTAGGTGTAGAAGTTAATTCTGTGACTCTATATTCAATCATTTCTAACTTAAGTTTAAATAGAAATACTTATTTGTCATTTTGTTATATTAAATTTTCAATTTTCCACATCCTTAATTTGTTTCCATGAATCATTCATGACAATGAATAAGCAAATAACCTAAGTCTCAAATTAGCCAACAAATTTTGTTTATTACTATGTTGGCACATATGAAGTGTCGTTTATACAAATGAAACTCTAACTATATAAAACTATTTTTAATAAAACATTGTACATTTAATTAAAATAATTTTCACATAATTCTGTATTTTTATCAATTTTAATAAATGCATTTCTTCTATTTTATTGTAATACGATTCTGCATTAATTATGCAATCAGAGGGTAGAAAATGATGACGAATAAGTTAATTTTTTAATAAAAAATCACCAATCAGCTTTGCATTTTTCAAATCAGCGTTGAATCATTATAACATCCACGTAACCTTCTTCAAGAGCTAACTTTTTGTTTTTAGCAATTTTCACCACCATCTTCACAATTTTATACTCGTATAAAAAAGATACACGAATATTCCAAGTATTGATCATTTTTGATAATAAGATTTCAATATTTCTATTCTAAACATCTTTAGTATTTTAATGTGTGTGCCTTACAGTATATTTCTTCCTCTTTAATATGATTAAAATCAATTGATGACAGAATATCAGAAATCATTGGCCCGGGTGATTGAAAACTGGAAAGACGGCGTTTCATATGCACCAACCTAATATTATTTTTCTAACATATTACAAGTGTACATAATAATTATAATAATTGTAAGAGTATAATAAGAAACAATATGTCATCGTTACTAAAATTGTAGTTTGTTTGCGTGTTTGTTTGCGTGTTTGTTTGTATGCATTTTAATGGCCATCAGATTGGGTTCAGGTTATCCGTAAAAATGTTCGCTAAGGAAAAGGTTGTTTCAAATCACTCTCCGAACCACTCCTTCCAAGGACCTCAAATATTTTTGGGACACCCTGTATATGATTGAATATAAAGGCACAGCATTAACACGTTGGTCGCCATGTCAATCAGAAATGGATGACGGGACTTTTCATTAACGAACTAGAAGGATTCATTATGATGGTGAGACGGTAATGAAAATAAATGTTATATCTTCCTATTGGATCTTCCTTTATCAAATTGCAGGAAACTACGTTACATCACTGTGTTTCATATAACGAAAAAAACAAAATTTATTCAGGTCGATAGCAATTTAATTCACGTTGAAAGTATCGATGCGCAAATTCACTTGCGAAACTAATCAAATTTCGCGATATTTTCAAGTAACGTCGGAAAACTTTAGGATCGTTCTTTATTTTATACACTGCAACAAAAATTCCTAAAGTATGCTTAATTTTTCGATCGTCACATTTGAAAGACTCCTTTATTCATCGACCATCCACCCCTACCCCTACGTATATTTTTCTCCTGTCCGTGAAGATTTGTTCAAAATGCTCGTGGCCATCGAACACGTCGGTTGGAGCCTTGTTCGCGAAACTTTTCCCTCCTAGCAGATAATAATTTCGTTTTTGTTGTTCCTCTCGTGGATTTAATTTGCGTCGACTTGGCGTCGCGTACAATTACCGCCCGGTGAGTTTTAACTACGTCGTTTTTCCAAGTTCGTTTGGGCCGCGGCATTTTCGCGAGCGTCTACGTCCCCCTTTTCAACTTTCGTTAAGCCAGAGGCTGATTCTTTGTTTCTTCCTGCAATCGCCGCTGCAACGTATATACTATCTCGAGAATACTGGAGACCACATAAAAAAGAATTTTTAGTTGATCTACCACTGGGTCTGCATTATGTTACTGTGACGCGGTGGTACCGTTTTAGCTTCAAGTATGGTTTGGGAAAAGATTTTTCATCTTGAGCTCAAGATATTCAGATTGAGATCGAGCTCTGACACAGTTCTTACAAAGGAAAATGGAAAAGAGCACTATAATTAGGTTCCCATGTGTTGAAAATGCCGCGAAATATCTACGCGCCTCCGTATGAGGTATGTGTGTGTGTACTAGCCTTTTTTGTTTTTAGACGCAGCGCGCGCGCGTGTGTGTTTGTGTGTGATGCGGCTATGACCGGCGACCACGTTCTATCGTTAATAAAATATATAATCGTTATCGAGAGATTGGTGATCCGGTTCCTTTATTAACCCAACACCATGAACTTTATTTCTGCAATAATTCAAATTCTTCGATGCGTGTCAACTGTGGAATTTCCCTCGTCAGTCATGTATTCATGTATTCATGTATTCAGCCTATATTCAATTGATTTACTTTTATATTAAGTCATTATAACTATTAGGGGGGACCAAAAAGTAATGTCATTTCTTTTACATTAAATTCAAACAAATGAATTTATAATAAGTTTCCATTTTAATCAATTATGTAATCGCCCTCGTAAATCAACAACCTTTTGCTACGTAGTGTGCAAATGTTTAATACCTGATCAATAAAAATCAATTAGTACACAACGAACTGATAAACGATAAACTCTAATATTAACATGATATTGACAACATTCATCGCAATTAACGTCAATGCGATACTCGAGCTCGATGTCTCTTTTTGAGTACTTCTTTTTCAATATTATTTGTAGCAAACAAAGTCTCATTTCAATTTCATCCTATTGGAGTAGTTCTCTGGTTTTGCGGTTAATATTTGTAAGATATGTAGTGAAAATATACAATAAATCAAATAGCATTTAACAGAATATCATTTATCTCAACAAATAAATGTATTAAGTTTAATACTTGTACTGTAAAGTTATATTTTATTTTTAATTAAAGTGTGTATTTAAATGCAGACAAAGAATTGTTATATTTATATCTACATAGTCCAGGGAGGTTAATTTTAATTTTAATTTATGAATATTATTAATTATTATATTATTATTTTAACGTATAAAAGTGAATTTACAATGTAAGACTTACGTATATTATTTGAGGCATTGTACATTTCCATTGCTTAGATCGGCGAGTAGGGAAAGTTTGGAGAATTATTTGCTCTGAAGTAGTAAACATTTAGCAAGATAATAGGGGAGCGATACATTACAATTTCATGCTATCTTTTCCGTAAGAAGTATCCGGTTTCAGTGTGTTCGCTTTTTACGCGTTTGTCACTTAAACGTGTAATTTAGTCTGGAACGTAAAAGCTAGGATCTACTTTCGAGCGAGGGTATTGAATAGTTTGTTGAAAAACGAAACTTGATCGACGTTCACGAGCGGAGAGTTGAGCTTTCGCGTTTGTTTTGCAATTAAAGGGTGAGAAGCACTTAGAAATGTTAAAAGACGATAGTTGGTTTCTGGTATTTTTTGGACAACAGCATTTCAAGAATATTCCCAGAAAATTGCAAGTTAATTCGATTAAAAATGACAAAGTTATGACCCTCAGTATTAAGTATGAAATGTGAAACTACATTTTTTAAATTGATGTGCGAGATATTTCAAAATTGGTTGAACCAATCCACTTCGACATTTATAGGTTATTTAGTACTTAATGCTTTTTCTTCTTAAGCGCATAGTTTTGTTTTTATGAAGGATATAAGAGCATTTTTTTCAGCAAAAACGCGACTTTTAACTTTAGATATACGCAATTTCTTTAGAAATCAATATTTTCTCAAAAGCTATGATTACGTGCTAGTATTAATATTATTTTACAGAAATCCGTCGCAATGTTTAATTTCAGATGATCCAGTTTTGCGTAATATTGCTCACAGCAAACCATGTTTTTTTTTAGAGATCATCCAATAGATCGCTCATATCACTAAGAATTTTTGATGCTTTTAAATGAAAATTATTGTGTTGTATCTTTGAGCATATATCGTTCGAATAGAGAAACACTGATTATCAACTGAATATAAGAAAAAACATTAGTGAAAACGTTTTTGACGTCGCAAGTACCCCTCACCCTTTAAGGGAGGAAACCACATTAGGAGGCCAAATACTGAATGTCTTTCGTGATTTTTCTTTAAAGAGAATACTCAATTTTTGTTAGACTTTAAGAATATTTTAGGTATGTTTCAAAGTGTATTTGCTAATTCTTTCAATTAATTTCACACAGATATCTTTGAGATATCTAATGTGGTTCTTCCCTTAAACTGTTTCGTGGATCAATAAAAATTGCTGTTGCTTTCTTTGAAAATAACACGAACCCGCGGTTCGTGTTCTCTAGCCAATGAGTATTAGCACAATGGACGCATCAAAAACAGCCATAAAATTCTGATACAGAGATTGCGGTCATAAATGTTTTCTTAGTATACAATGAGGCTTTTCATCATGTTGCTACGATCTTATTAGCTGCTATCGAAAGGTGCATCGTCCATCTTCCTGGAACGAACATTGTTTTTAGTGAAACTGAGCCACATTGAGCACATCGTTAGGATGAAACTATTTTTCATTATTATGGACATTAATAATTGTGTCGGTAGAGACACACTCGTGGGATAAAGCCTATTTATATATTACATTATTATTTATGTATTACCAAATGTTTTGCGTCTATAATTTTCTACTACTGAAATAATGAAGTTGGTACAGTTATTCAGACAAGAATCATACCCTTAGTAAATAAAACTCAATATTTAAATATTTATCTTATACACGCAATATTATGTATGAATTAATTAATTTCACATTGCATATCAATTCGTCTTCTAAATTCTCAATTCAAAAATTTTATCGAATGTCTTAATTTAAAGTTGTCTTGTATTCCGTTATGGTATTTACATGGAAAATAAATTACTATATTTCTTTATGTAATCGACTTAGTAAATTTAAATTTATGTGTTGTATACACAGGTTTTAAAAATAATTAGTGGTTAGTGATCTTCCGTAATTTCAATTAAGAGAATGGTATTGTCTAGCACAAGCATATATTTAATTATCTTTATTAAACCTTTCTACCACGAGTCTAGATCTTCTTCGCTGAAATATTGGAATAAATATAATATCAATGTAAGAAGCAAAATGAAAATAAATTGCTTTACACACTATGAATGATTAAAAACTAGAAGATTGAAGATGAATACGTGTAAACTTCAAATGAAATTCGATTTACTATGTTTAAATTAAATAAAAAAGTAGAATGTTACGGTAGTTTCCAGTCAATGTTATAAAATAACTCTCATTTTTTTTCTTATTTCCTTAATTTATTTTGCAAGAGATACTTTTAATTTATAACTCTTTTGATGGGTTATTTGTCAGCATTTTTGATAAACTTGATCAACATAATCATAAAACATAAGGGAGCTTCATAAATCAACAACACTTTAAACACTTTATTGTTAATACTTAATTTACATATATCTCATGTAACCTAATTTTAAAGAAAAATAGAATATGTATTCGTATTCATACTCCTTTATCATGGAACGTAATTGAAATTAACAAAGACATTCGCTTATTCCTAAAAAAACACTCGGGAAACATACACATATTATACACACACCACACAACTGCACATGCACTATATGTATATCATACGCACATTATACACATTATACAATTTAATTGTACAAGTTGTTTATTTTCTAAACAGAATCCAGACATGAAGCTGGAATATTCGATAAAGATAATCGAACATATGCTTCTAGCAAACTATACCATTGCTTTAAATTGGATCCACATCCCACGAATTACCATTTTCAACAAATTTTAATAATCTTCGTATCATTTTATTATGTCTTTTAAATTTATTCTACATAATTGTTGGCAAAACACTGTGCTCTTTGAAAGATTGACTACTCAACGTTTGGTAGATCGTTTTCCTACTATTAGCGCGAATGATATTTAATGACTGGAGACGATTAGCGAAATGTCATTATTTAAATGGACTCGAAGGAACGTGGGAATAACGTTGCTATCGAGAACTATTACGATCTTTATGCATACATCTGTTACTGAATTTATCAAAGTATCCTAATTAGAAGTCAATTTAACGATTATGCTCTATCATGTAGCAATCTCTTTCCAACTCTTATTCGTTGTGTAACACTGTGTTTAGGGAGATTTTTTTTTATTAGAATTTTATTACTTAAGTAACACTGCCAGTTGATTTACTAAAATTAATTAGAAGGTTTCGACAAAATTGAATTTGAACATATGATTGTCTCTTTATATGGATAATAATCAACATAAATTGTTGGCGTAAAATGTAAAAGATTTCTGCGATTTTTCTTGTGAAACTCGAAATAGGTTAAAATGCCTATATTCTATAAATCTATAATTAAAATTATTCTAAATATTATTACACGTATCACCGAAGAAGATCTTACAATCTGAAGTTGAAATGGTTTTAAACGAATGCATGTAGAACAAAGAAATATCATGAATGGACTGCTTAATTATTAATTGTGTCGATTCATAAATATTCCACAATATTTGATTTTAATATTCTGGAAACTTATTTCTCACGAGTAGAATTCGAAAACTCATTCCTTCCAATTATCTTTTAATTTATAAACTGTCTGGCGCAATGAATTCAAATGGTTTATTGAAATTATCAATTTAATGCTGGTTTTCTAAATTACCATTGCCTGTGAGTGAAAAATAAAATTAAATGATCTTTATATTATTTTTTTATTGTTGACTTCACTTTGAACAGTATGCAAATATTTTGTTGTACACTGTACACATATTTTAATGTTTCGTACATTTTTTCTACGGTTTTAATGGTTGAATACTATTTAATAAATATTTAGTTTGATTGTGAGGTTCTACTTTTTTTGTGATGAAAACAAATTCAATTTAATGAGCAACTTCTTCTTTCCTGTATATAGTGTTTATTATTCAATTAAAGCTTGAGTCGACAAACTAGTAAAGTTTCATCTGTTTTGGCGATAAAAATAAATTGAATTCAATAAACAATTTTTTTTTCTTGTGTATACTATAAGCAATTTAAAAAATGCATGAACTGACAAACTTATGTGCTTTTACTTTCTTGTAATAAAACTAAATAGAGTTTAATGAGTAATTTCCACTACTCTGAATATATGTAGTATACATGATTCAACGTACATTTATTATTAAATACATACTATGTTCAGCAAGAAAGAGATTGCTTGTTAAATTGAGTTTTCATAATCGAGAAATTCAGATCATTAAGAGAGATTACGTATCGTTAATTATTGTTGAAATTTGTAAAGTATCGAATCTACCTGTTCCTTTATTGTATTTGCACGAAAGATGAACAATGTTACGAGTGATATTGTTACGAAAAACGTAAATTAAATCATTATTTTCTTCCATTCCGTTAATTTACGTCCGGTTGAACTCGCGCAGTTCCCATTTATAACTCTCGCAAGTATTTTTTAATTTCAACATTTTTCCAATATTTCCGTTTGATAAATAACTTTTTTTTGGTTATAAATTACAGTTTCGATATATCATACGCGGGATCTAGGACGTATATGTAACGAGAATCATCGCAACGCGGATATCACGTATTTTTCAAATCAATTTTCTCGATAACGAAGCCTGGTTGAGGAAAAACTTTATTTCGCATTTTCTATTTATTTCTTTCAACGAGAATCACCTGTTTACTACGTGACGTAGAACACTTTTTGGAGGGGAATAGTAAATGAAACTTGGAGTGGTTTACTAGGGAAAGAGTACTTACTCTCTTGTGTGTCTCATGAAGGTATCGATGGTTCGAGGGAGTACGGTAAAGAAAATAACGAAACGGGGACATAGAGTGGGAAAAATACGGGATGCTAGTATATACCACTTAACATTCCGTCGGGTTAATTGTTCGCTCGACGTGAATTGATATTGATGAGACGTGCCGAGTTACTCGCCCCGGGGAAACGCTTTTCAGATTCGCGCGTTGTTTTTCGCTTCTGTCTCGCGCAGTCAGTGATATCTCTCGGTGGAGCTTTGCTTGTTTTCCTCTAAATATTAGCGAGAAGAGCGCAGACAGCTTCCGAGTTTCATCGTGATATCGCTGCATTGCGAGCTGAGTCCGCCAGGGTACCCAATTTTTTATTTTTATTTTTTTTTTTTTTTATTTTTGAAACGCTCTTTTTTAAGTTATTATCTCCCAGTCTCCGTTAATTTTTTTGTGAGCATCGAATTGATCTTTGCAAATTTGAGCACTCGATTGTAACAAGAGGATACAGTAACAATAGAATGATTTCTGTAGAGTTCCAGAATCTCTTTGAACTTAAATTTTGTTATGTTCGGGTTAGCTAATTGGATCAAAAGTTTATCAAATTAAGTGTAGCTAATGATTTTGTTTTCGTTTTATCGTATTGATAGAATTGTTATGGTTGCTTTGAGAAATCAACGATTAATAAATAAGAAGCGAGGTATAATTGTAAATTACTTCGATTACTTTGGAGTTACATATAACAGAAAGTTATTTGAAAATCCAAAGATATCGTTTTAAACATTTAATTTAACCCTGATTTGATATTTTTCATTTTCCTTGTCGTTTTTTCGAAGTTTTCTTTCGGCCATTTGTCGCCATACTTCTGTAGCTATGTATAATTTTAAAAATCAGTTGTAGTTAATGTTACTTCAGTTGTATAAACGCTATTCTGATAACAAACAATTAACATCACCATCTATTTCAAAGAAACTTAAAAGAACCGCCTTTTTCTTCTAACAGTCCTCAATAAATTCTATTGTGCACTGAAAAATTAATTCCCCTGTAACGCTCAACTGTAGCAGAAATGGAATCGATATCTCCATTAGCTTCTAAAGGTATGTACAGACTTGGAACAAACGCGCCGCTGCGAACGCCGGCGCCGCGCGCGCCGTCGACATCGCCACGAACATCATCGCAAACATCGCCATGTACGGCATGCCGTATGGTAAAAAACAAATGAATATATGGGGCATTCCATGCCAAATTTTCAACCCCACCGCTTTTGATTTGGCTAAAATTATTATGTGTTATAAAGAACGATACAATTATTGAATGTATATGTATATAAAGTATAAATTGTATATAAAGAACAATACAATTATTGAATTGAAGTGTAAATAAATTATGCGATAAATAAAATCCAATCGATTTTATTTGTATTGTTCTTTTTTGTATGCGTTTCTCGCACCTTAGCCTTCTATCATTCCATACGTAGTTAACTAATAGTATAAATAATAAGAAAAACACATTGCCAAAACTGCACCTTATTATTTAAATTTTAAAGAATTGCTTTCCTGTTTACCAACTTATGACGATATTTATCATTTTTCATGTACTTAGCCACCATTCTGTCTTCTGGAAATTGTTATCCAGATTTTTTAAGCGATAAATAATATGAAAACGAATTCGTCAGAACTACACCTTGTCATTAACATTTAAACAATTTTTTTTACAACTTTATCGACTTTTGGCAAAGTTTAAGCCCCGACCTAGACTTCTGGCAATAGCTTTACGCGATTTCTACAGTTAAAAACTATAACTACACAAAATTTCAGGGCTGTACTCAAAGATTTTATTTTGATTAAAAATTAACATGTTTGACCGGCCGCCCACACTTTCAGCCCCGGGAGCCCCTTCTGGCTGCAGCGCTATTGTCTTTGTTATCTAGTAAGGAGTGTTTTTACATACAAATTTTCGCTGCACCTTATCATTCCTGATTTTCGTAGCCAGCTTTTAGACAAAAACTGGAGTAGTTTTGTTCGCCACGACGAACAAGCCGCTAGCGTTTTGTTACAAGTCTGTACGTACCTTCAAAAAAACAGCTTGTAACACTTTACATGGGACACTCTGTATACGAGGACGCGCTATAGCTCACGAAGGCAGATCGCGAAATATATTTCTGACGCTTGGCGCGTGCGTATCCATCCCCCGTTTTCGCGAGGGGGAGAATCATCGCCAGGGGGAAGGTAATTGCTGTTAAGAGGAAAACAAGATAAAAATGGATAACGAAAATCCGATAGACGACCGATCCTTCTCCTGTACGGGCTGCGAATATCTAGAAAATCTTTCTTTTTTCCCTCGATGCGTCTAAATTGCTACGCTTCCGGCTGACCCGGTTTCCACGCAGTAGCTGACTCTGCGTCACAGGGCAAATTATGTTGCGCATAAGGGACCCCTCGTAATCTCGTAGAAAAAGACTCGATCACGTACATGTGCTCGCGAGCAGTCACACAAGGGCTGACGAAGGATTAAAATCCTGTTTGAAATGGGCTTATGATTTAAATTTTTAAAATCTAGAGCTTTTTCTCGAATTTTTCCCCAAACTCTGTTGATAGGTTGCTTCGTGAAGCTTTGCAAAACATACATCCTTCTTCACAAAGAAGTATGAATTTACGGAAGAAATATGTGAATCATAGTGCTTCGGTGAGAAAGAATAGCGTTCCTGGCCGTTTTGAGTTATTACATTCTACCTCAAATTCTGCTCGTAAAATATTTGTTCACCATATTGTAGGATATTGAAGTCCATCAAACTTTGACTTTATCTTTTTTTCTATACTTTCTGTCGTTGTGAAGATATTCACGAGACTAAGAAACCTCATAATTTCGTCGAATGGGGGTTTGTTGCATTGCCAGAACAAACATTAGTTCACGCAATTTCACATTTCAAACTTCGATCTCTATACATAGCTACAGCTCAAGAAGTAGATTTGTACAAAGTTACACCTCAACAATTTTATGTTTACTTTAATTAGAGCATAAAACCTTTTAACAATGATCAATCAATAGAATGTCACCAACATCCTTACAAACCAAATGTCAACACATCCTGGTACGTGTAAATCGTCAACTAACAACATAAAAACACACGATACATGTTGTGTAGAAAATTTCCTCATCTTTAGTTTTGCTGATACTAATTGTTGCAATACACGCAACAGTTATCGAGATATAAATCGTGAAATAACTGTAACGATTTAATAAAAGCATACGCTGTACAACATCTTGGTAAAGTAGTCCACACAACTTTGAACTTCGAAGTTTGATCTACATTTGACGCACAGTTACATATTCACACAGAACTACTCCTCAACCATTTTATATTTATTATAGCTAGAGCATAAAACCTTTCAACCATTATTTAATAAAATAATGTACACCAACATCCTCACAAGCCAAACTTCAACATTTTCACGTTCTGTTACATGTTAACTATCAACTCTACAACAAAGACACAGGATACCCGTTTTGTACAAAATTCTTTCTCTTTGTTTTTGTTAATAACAGTTATTACAATAAACACAACAGTTACCGAGATACCCACGAAAAACTAATTTTTCGGTTTTACTGGTTCCAACGACTTAACGAAACTGTACACGATGTGTAAACTTGTCAACAATATTTCCACAATGTCCTGTATATATGTAGAATATCATTGATTATAAAAAAGAAATTAATAAACTACAATTTCACACAAAAGTTTTTTGGGAAATTGATCGGTGTACGAATACATTCTACACCCACTGTATTTTCGTATGGAGTGAGTGAACTGCATCGCAACGATTGTCTTTCTACATACCTCGCGGAAATGGAAATTTCAGCTCGACTTCTTTCAGATATGCATCGCGACGAAAAGCGCTCTCGAGATATTAAAATTACATTATGTCGAAGCACAAAGGCGGGAACGTTCGTGGGACTTTCTAGAGATATTTTCCTTGTACGCCCCGGAGGTTATCACCGTTTGGAAAATACGAACAATACGTTCGCCTCGAAATTTCTACCAACCATTCCTGCAGGAATTGCGTTTCATGCTCATAAATCTTTACTGCTACCACTGCTGGCTGGAGCTACCGCTGCACCGCCTACAACTATTGCGTCCAATGAAATCTCGACCCTCGGTCAATAGGGACAAGAGCTACCGCGAGAGAAGATGGATTCGGATGGAACTGGAGCTCTGGTTTGGAATGTTAGTCGTGCTGGTGGCTCTGCCCGATGTAAAATAATCCCAGACCCTTGGAAGGTTGTAATTGTGTTCCGCAAAAAGGCGAAAGGAGGAACATGCATCGTAGAATCCGATCCTGGAGATGAACATCCGCTATGTTCAGTCGGTAGCCTGGGGTCTCTGGTATACAGAAAGTGTTTGGCACATGTGTATACTCGGCGAACCTTAAGGTGAGGTCCCATGAACGTAAGTTCGGGCGGCGAGCACGAGCAACGTCCACTTGAAAGTGTCAACACGTCGCGCAGGAGGGTCTGATGGATCTAGGCGAGCTGGCACAACGAGCGGCGAACACTTAAACGAGTACGGAATCCCGAAAAAGGCCAGGCACCAGCATCGCAACAGGCGGTCGACAAAGGGGATGTCATAAAGAATTGAAAATACCAACCTCGACAATTTTTCGATTGAAGTAACTTCAATCGATTCCTGATGCTTCTACGATCAAAATGATATCTCACATCGCGCAAATCGGACTATTTTTAACGAAATTATATGCAAAATCTGATTGCATAATTGAAAAGTTATTTCGTTAAAAATAGTTCGATTTACGCGACGTGAGATATCATTTTAATCGGGAGAACACCAAGAATCCAATGGCATCGAGTTCACGTTGATACGATGAAGAATAAAGAATTCGATTTGATCAAAAACTGATGAGTCGATCGGCCGTTTGACCCCAGATCCTTGAGCGAACCCAAGTAGGCGCCTACGGTCTCGGTGAAAACAAGTATTGGGGGTCTCGCTTCGAACCACTCGAAAGGGTCGATTTTTTTTCATGGAATAGTCCCCGTGCTCGCGAGCCTAGATCCAAACGCTCGTAAAAATCGACCCTTTCAAGTGGTTCCAAACCGTTTGTCGTCGCATTTACCGACCTTTTGGACGCTAGCAGGAACGCGTTTTCGAACAAAATCCGGCGAGCACGGATAATTTATTGCCCTAGCACGAGCATTAAGTTGATGGGACCTCACCTTTAGGTTTCTCTGACGAGTAACAAGAAGCGTTGTCTTGTTGAAAAATACAGCTCTTGTATTTTGGGTCAGAAAAGTTAGGCATCGATGGATGAAGTGTAAACACTCCTCTCTGATGCTTCCACACAGGACTTAATCATGAATCATGATTAGACTGCAGATTTTTATTTACAAAATGCGCGCAGTATGCAATAATATAAAAAGTATTCTAAGTAAAGCTTATATTACGATATTTGGGTTCAATTTTTGTATGTACGTTTGCTAAGATTTTATTTTACATACAGATCCGCAATCTAATTATGACACTTGCATGATATGTTGTAATTACCCCGTAATTACCCTTAATTTTATTTTAATAATTGTCATTGTTATTATTTGAATAATTTTAAGAAGACACTGCGACACATATTTCAAATTAAAATTATTTCGAGTGAATACACAATTAAAAATATATTCCTTGGTATTCGTTTGGTAGTTTTTGTGTTAGATAACAGACTAATAGTAGCAAATGATAGCAGCATCACTGATTTCCAATTATTTCTTTTATTTTATAGTTGTTACTTGAGTACGTAATCTATGTACTTGATTTTTGATTGTTACGCTTACTGGTCCAGTTCATGATGTCCAATTACATGTGCCCATTTTAAAATTCTATTGGGTTGTCTGGAAAGTCCATGCCGATTTTTAGTAGGCGGTACAGGTCTGAATATATCGGAATGATTGAAAACAAATAACATGTGGACATCCCTTAAAAGGTGGAAAAATTTTGGAACAAAATGGTACATATATAATTCAATAAATATATATCGAAATTCAAACGTGTCTTTGAATGTTTCTTAAAAATTGGCACAAACTTTCTGGACAACCCAATACGAGTGCTTAATACATTTGTGCGCCACTGTATCTGAATAAATCATGTGCTTTTTTCAAAGTACATGAAACAAACCAAACGACTTTAGTCATTTTTAATAATTGATATAGTTTCTATTGTCATCTTCAACGCCTCACTATTCTATATACAATGTTCTCAATTTTGGTTTGATAGAATCATACACAACTTTCATTCCGAAATTTGTTCCCTCTCAAAGCATACACTTCTTTAGACTTTTGAAAAGATAGCAATCACTAGGAGCAACGGCAGAGCTGTGAGGAAGACGAAGGATGGCTTCGGGTTAATTAATGGCTTGGTCTATAGTCATGTTTTTTCAATGATAACGTTCATTAGGACGCGATGTTTCATCCATCTCGTGCCTTCCTCTTCATACATTACGTTGTATTAACGCGCAGTTATATTTAAGCAAACTATGTGCGTACGCGAAGAATGGATTCATTTTAATGAAGAAACTTCACCATAGACCAAGCTATTAATTAAACTAAACGTCATTGTTCTCCAGCACGCCGAAACGAGGGTCTTGAAATCTCTCTACCATCTCTGCTAATTATTAATATTCATCTCTCATCGTTTTGCATTCCACGGTGTTGGTACCATTACTGGTTATACTTACAGATCTTTTAATAAGAATCATGAAATCACGTTGTCCGATTCTGATTGGTCGTCGTCATTTTCCAGCTAAGTAATATAATTTTACTCGCGTATAACTTGTATCTTTGGTGTTGAAGTTCGGTAAAAGGTTATAAAATATTGCATTATGACCGGATGTTCTGCGTTAGAGTGCATTAATAAATAATATAAGGGCCCGAAAATTCTGTATGCATTCTTGGAACTCTTTCATTTTTTTTTTGCACTCAATACCTTAGCGTTAACATTCTTTATATTCTTCGGCAGAAAATGAGTCTCCACCTGAAAATGAAAGAAGGGGGTGGTCCAGATTTCTGAATTTAACTTCATTCATGTGAGAGGTAGATCTAATGAGGAGGCATGCAATAATATACAATAACATAAGGAAGACCAGTATTTATTTTTAAAAAAATTAATTTTGAAAGGAATTTGTTTTATATTTATATATTTATATATTTTGTTTTGTTAAATTTCGTGGAATTAACTGAAAAATAGCGTAACCCGACCTAACCTTGATATTATTTCTTGACTCTTAATAGAAGGTCTTTAGTTATACTAAATAGACTAGGTTCATCGAACGAAAGAAATAAATAGGAAATTACTCGTAACACGAACACGAATCTGTTATGCAAATAAGAACACAATCATGGTAATTGAAATATGTTCTGTGGCTCATAATTATCTTTCTAATTACACTTGAGTATACAAGGTATCGTTGACTTGCTAATTCGAGGCAGAGCGAAGTTATACGTGTTCACGAACTGAATCGATAGATTAAAGTGATTTATTGAAATTCAATAATCGATTCGTGGGTAATTCCACGGTGATGTACGTTTGGCCTAACAAATGATCAAATCTCGACGGCTAGGATAGCGTGTCTGCGCACAGGAAAGAACAAAAGGTTCTGACTTCTCCAGTCGATAACCAATGGTACTCGGTTTATATAGAAGTTTCTCTAAACTGACAAGAGATTAATTGACTTGGGGAAAATAGTGCCTGTAACCAACTTGTAGCAGAAACCTTTAGAAGATCTTAACATTTTAGAGTACAGAACATACATACACTTATAGTGAAAAGTATGTTGACAATCTTTAAAAACGTACTTTTGCGATAACAAATAAAAAATTCAAGCTTAATAGAGTAAATAATTGAGCAGTATTAATTAACGGTTTTGTAGGAATCTAATGACATTAAAACGTATTACAGTTTGACAACGAATTATTTATTGTCTGACTTTTACAACTGTCTCGACCGAACTGAACTCCGAATTATTATAATAACAAATCACACCGCGTTC
>NW_026534348.1:17940792-18132540 GCF_026225885.1 Hylaeus anthracinus
AGTTCGGTCGAGACAGTTGTAAAAGTCAGACAATAAATAATTCGTTGTCAAACTGTAATATGTTTTAAAGTCATTAGATTCCTACAGTTTGCAACAAAATATACAGTTAACGATCAATTATACAACACGTTCATTAACTACAAAACCATCAGACAATTGTGTTAATCGAGTGCGAAAAGTATGTCAAAAGAAAAAGTAAGTAATAGAATTAGAATGAGAGGAAGTACAAATTAGTACCAAAGTTTAATATCCACGATTGCTTATGACTTTTTGGAGCCTTTTAGACATATTTTCTACTAGCTCTTTAGTTGTATTTTGATCAATTTTAGACCACGTTTCTCTTAATGCATTTTGGAACAAGAGTTTACTATTTCTACGGTGTTCTGGTACATTTCTATCTAAAGGCCTCCATAAGAGTTGTATTGTGTTATAATTGAGATTCTGTGCTAGGAATGACGAAAGGATTTAATCTATGTTTCATTATAAATTTCGGCCATTTTTCGATTCTTTATGTAATTTCTGATATTGTTAGCTGTATGAAAACTTTTGCATACACCTAATACAATTAATTTCTCACGTATGAAATTAGTAGTTAATGAACCTGCCACATTTGTACAAAATAAAATATTTATCGCAGAAATAGCATTTTTAATTACCCTTATTCTCTGGATTTAATTAAAGTACATATTCAACTATAAATATTTTCCATACATATGGTTAATTTATAACTAAATTGCATCCTACTACAAAAAAATATTCATTTCTATTAACAAAAATAATGTAACTATCGAATGCACATGCACCATTGTACTTATACAAAAAATATGGCTCTACAAATATACAGTAGTATTCTTTGAATCATTGATCTTCTTCCTTTGATGCTTTTCTCTAAAGACACTGATAACGGAGTTATGATTTGTTACGCTTACTTGGCTCACTCGGTATGCATAACAAACCCTAGTAAACAGATCTTTTATTAAGTATATTCTTTTCGAAACAAATTTTTGAATATAATACATCTAAGATTGTCATACGCCTAGGTGATTTTCTCTATTAAACTTGAATGTTTAAATTGGTGCCGAAAAACTATGTACGTTAGGCCCAGCGCAAGGCAGGTTCAGCGCGTTCGCCGGAACCCGGCCCCGCGGTCTACGAAAATTTTGATTAACTTTTTACGGAATGATGATACCATTAACAGACGCAAGACATTTTTTTATTACCGATGATTCATTTTAAAGGAGTGACAAAAATCATCAAAGTATTATTATTTAATATTCATCTTATACAAGATATGTAACAGCATTTGTAAATAAATAATTCCGCGTTGTAAAATTATACGATTAAACGAACTTACCTGTAAGTGAAGTTCTATCGTAATTGTATGGAGCGCCTCTTCCGAAGAGATCAATATATGGTAGTAGTACCCCCCCTCTCATGCCGATGTCACCACAAATTTACAGTAAAAAATAAGTTTTTTCTACCCACCACGGCGCGCGTGTCGCGTATACCGCAACTCATTTCTTCACAGTGCTGCCGTAACTATTTTTTGGGACTAACAATGCTTAGTTACGGGTTTTGGGTGGGAGTATGATTTCTTCGGAAGAGGCGCTCCATACAATTACGATAGAACTTCGCTTACAGGTAAGTTCGTTTAATCGTATAATTGTATTTCGCGCCTCTTCCTCGAGATCAACATGGTAGATGTTGAAAGTTAGTTACGGCAGGTGAACGTTTTTTGACAGAGTTATTTATTTTAACTAAGTAATTAATAGAGGCTTTAGAGTAACAACAACATATAAGGTCTACGACTCTAAAATCGCTCTTGCGAAAACGTCGTTGAACTCGGTTACTTTTAAATTATAAAATTTGGCAAACGTCTTCGAATTTTTCGTCCATCCCGCGGTATTTTTAATAGTCTCTATGTTTACGCCTTTCCTATATGCCGCCGACGTAGCCGCGTGACGAGTGCTGTAGGCTGAAAAAATCTCGGTGTCAACCCCGGTAATCTTTAACACGGATTTCACCCAACGACTCAAGGTCTGAGCTCCAACCGTCTTATAGGGCTGTCTGAACGAGATAAATAGAACCGTTTTGATCCCTCTTACTTTTTTAGAGCTATTTAAATACGCTTGCAACGCGGCCGCTACACATATCTTCTCGTTTTCCAGGTAAATCGGCAGACTTAACGTCGGCTGCTTTCTGTTTATGTCCGAAGTCTTTATTCGCCCGGGTATCTTTATCTCGAAAACGTTCCCTTTTCTATTTATATCGCGGATGTCAATGAGCGATAGAGTTTGAGGTTTGTGACCAGTTACAAGCGCAAGTAATGTTACTAATTTTAATGACAATTTTTCTAGCGACAACTCATAGTTTGACGGCCAGCGCGAAAACAGATCGAGAACGATCTTGGAATCCCAGATGGACTCGTATTTCGGTGCAGGAGGCCGTTGTTTCGCGGTTTTCTTACAAAATCGCTTTACTCTTTCATCCTGCCCGACCTGGGGTCTCAACAGTAAAGCTATCGCTGACCGAAAACTGTTAATAGTACCATATGACGCTCCTTTATCGAATTCGCTGGCCAGAAAAATCAATACGTCAGGAATCTCCGCTGCGAGACTGTCGATCTTCTTTTCCTCAAAAACAAAATTTCCACCAGCGTTTGAAGCCGGTTTCGTATTGTCGCAACGATGATGCGGTTATCGAGGAAACTGCGACGTCTCATGTCTCTTTTGGCATTCCTCTCTTCGCCAAACGCTTGTTCAATATAACTCCGGCCACCAGGGTAAGTCTTTGCCACAGCGGGTGAGGTTCCCTGTTCGTAGAGTGCAAAAGATTGATATTCGGCTAAAAAAAAATCGGTTCTTCTTCGAACATGCATAATGGGAACCAAGCTTGGAAAGGCCACTAGGGAACAACTATAATGCCTCTGGCCCTTTCAAGTTGTACTTCTTTCAATACTTTTAGTATAATCGAGAAAGGTAGGAACGCGTAGAAAAAAAATTGTTTCCAATCAATTGTAAACGTGTCCACTGCGGTTGACCCAGGATCTTTTTTCCACGATACGTATTTCTTGCACTTCGTATTCGCTCTACTCGCGAACAAATCAATCTCGGGAACTCGAAAACTTCGTGTAATCTCATTGAAGGCAGAATTTGATAGCTCAAATTCCGTTTCGACCTCTAGCCTTCTCGACTCAGCGTCCGCTACCGAGTTCTCTTCGGATCGAATATACGATGCGAAAAGCCAAAGATTTCGCTGTTCGCACTATTTCCATACATCTTTCGCGAGCGTACTTAACTTTCGCTTTTGAATACCGCCCATGCGGTTGATATAGGCGATCGCTGTGGTATTATCAATACGGAGTAAGATATCGCAGTCCTTCAAATGAGACGCAAAACACTTAATTCCAAAAAAGGCCGAGAGAAGCTCGAGATAATTAATATGGTTTCCGCGTTCTTTCGTACTCCAAAAACCATGGGTCTTCTCATCATTACAACAAACGCCCCAGCCAGACAACGATGCGTCCGAAAAAATCTCAATCTTGAATTCGAAATTCTTAATCGGGCTCGTTATTGCCATAATGTGAGATTTCCACCATAGTAGATCTTCTCGGACGTTGTCCGACAGTCTCATAATTGCTTCAAAACCTTTTCTCATTCCAGGTCTTTCATATACACCCAGCCATATTTCGAGGCTTTGCAACAATCGCCGAGACTACCAATGAAAGATGCAAACTCGCGTATCGAATACGACTCTGACTTAGGCGAAATTGTTTGATCGTATCGAGCATTTTTTCTCTCTTTTTGTCGGGAAGCTCGATTAACATACTCTCTGTATTTAGAATAAATCCTAAGAATTTACAACGTTTCGATGGCTTAATTTGACTTTTCTCAATGTTGATTATAAATGCCAGCTCGCGTAATAATGCACTCGTTATTTCAACGTTGATTTTGCACTCCTCGATTGTACTACCAATCAATAAGAGATCATCCAAATAAATAACGGACATATACCCCTGTTCTCTTAGAAATGCGACCACGGGCTTCATAATTTTTGTGAATACGTATGGCGCTATATTGAGGCCGAACGGCAGGCACGAGAATTCAAAACACTCGCCGCAGAACAGAAATCGAAGATATTTCTTATACTACGTAATACGCGTCTTTTAAGTCTAGTGTAGCCATGTACGACCCCTCAGATACTAAATGTCGTGTTGTTCGCAAATCCTCCAATTTAAAATGCTCTGCATCAATAAATTCGTTCAGACTCTTTAAATTGAGAATCAGGCGACTAGAACCATCTGGTTTTGGAATAAGAAAAATTGGCGATATAAACTCCCCTTTGGCTCGTTCGCACTTCCGCACAGCCCCTTTATCGACTAATTTATCGATTTGTTCTTTGATTAAAGATTTTTCAAAATGTGACCAATGCGGTTCCCGAGGAACCGAATTTTGAACTACCGGTGTTTCGAACAAAATTTTTACCCCTTGGACCCAGCCCAAGACTCTGTCGTCAGTAGTTATTTTAGTCCAAGAAACGTAAAAATGTTTTAGTCGACAGGCCGATACACTTACAGGGATTACTGGCGTTTCTTTCGCGAGTACTTGTTCCTCGGCTCGGGTTTGCGAAGACTCAATGAATTCTTCGATACGTACGGCTTCCTCTGTTCGGCCCACGATGGACCCCGTTGTTTGTAGCTGCGTTGTTAGAGCGGGCCCTTGAAGTTTTTTGGGGGGTAACTAATTGGTTTATTAACCGCCTTGATATGTTTGGACGAACGCTCCAAGGTTTTGGCAGTCTTTAAGTTCTCGTTCAACTGATTCCCAAACAACCATTCGTCACTCGACGTAGCGTTGAACGTGTCCTTGATCGAGGCGTTCAAGTTACCTACTATGCGTGCCTTGCGCGTCATAGATTCTTCCCGCTGTAAATCAACGAGAAGCTTTTCAGTGTCGGATAAGACTTCTATTAGAGCAAGTCTTTCCACTGTCTCTCCGCATAATAAATTCGAGAGAACAGTCCCAAGCGCCGAGATGCAGACAGTCACTTTGTCTTGTTTTGTCACTAGACGAGCATCTCTGCTAATGACTGGTTCCGTGAGTGAAGCCTTAATCTCTGGGTTTAGCTTCGGTGGATTCACAACCGGACAATTAGCCGGTGTACCATATTTTTGAGGAGTAAGGCTGCCCGGTCCTCTTTGGGAAGCCCAACTGTTAATATCTCGGACCAACGTGACACCAATGCCTCACAAATCGGCGGTCCCGCTAGCTTACTTAAGATAAAATGTTTCCCGAGGATTTCGAGCGGTTTTTCATCGATAACTCGCTTCGGGTTGTCGCTCTCGGAATTCTTCAATACGTCTACTGACAGCGCAGGGTTCGTGTCCGGCGGTGCATTACCGATCTTTTCTGACGATTTGCTTCTTGATTGCGCTCGTACCCTCGAAACCGATCTCGATTTCGAATCGGACCTCGAGTCTAACCTCGAACTCGTTTCCGAATTCGAGGAATACTCTGAAGTTGAACGCCCGTATCCTATGGCAACAACCAACAATCTAAAAGAAACTCTTAATAAATAACTCCTAGTGATAACTGAGTTTATGTTGTCTAATTATTTCTACAGCCGTGTGAGTCAATTTCGAAAATATCCTTTAGACATCTCGACATTTCTCAAAATGTGTTTCCCTTAACACAGTTATTCGGACCCTGTTCTATGCGAGCAGGCCTAATAATCCGCTCGTTTTAGCGAGGCCTAACCTCTCCTAAACCGCTTGTGCGGAAAAATACAACGACTCTCTTGTCACGGGAATTATCACTCGCGAACGAATATTCCGACTTACACTACTATTCCGCAGAGATAGAATGAAGATCGAGAATAACAAAGCGCAGCGTTTGGGTCAAGATTGAGAACCGGTTTATTTTTCAGAAACAGGGCTATTATATGCATTTTGTGTACGTGACTTTTGACAGGATTTTCGGAGTGTTATCCTGTTTACAGGAAATGGTCGGAGTTTTGCGAGATGAGCTGGCAGAGCGTAAATTATTGTCTATTTGATGTGCGATGACCGTCGAGAAGTTTTCGGAGTATTATCTTGTTTACGGAAAATAGAGTCTTGAATGATAAGGTGATAGGGCGTGACACTCTTGAGTCAATTTACGCTCGATTTTCGTAACGGCCGGCCTAGCCCTTACTTATCGAAACGAAACGGCTACTAACGGCCGCCTCCTTGATAACCTGTAACAGACCAACATACTTCGTTTTCTACGTCGCTTCCTTTTTCTCTTTCTTTCGCGACGTTCTAGACGCCTCGATCGTTTCTCGAGGCGATTCTCCTTATTTTCTTCGTCGGAATCATTCCGGCGACTTCTCTTTTTCCCCATTCCTAACCAATCTACGGAGAACTGTCAAAATACGTCCGTGGCTTTCGGCACAAGAAAAAAGAATGAGTTGCGGTATACGCGACACGTGCGCAATTTTCTTATTTTATCATTATCTTATACTTTTTAGTGTAGTTTTTGTTTTTTAAATTAGTTTATCTCTTAAAAATGGAAAACAGGTTCCTAGAAAACACCCGAGTCTTCTGACGCCGTCCAACGTTCACGAAAAATGTAGTAGTTTTGATGTGCTCCTGACGCGTCAGATAGCATCAGCCCACGTCACGTCAGAGTAATGTGAACGTCGCCATGCAAAACCCTATGTTAGATTTTCATATCACGCGTCTTATGACGCGGGATCACGTCACGTCAGAGTAATATGTACGACCCTTTAGTTACTCGCTAAGAAGATGTCTCGTTCAATAGCAGTGGCGTAGCTTTGGGTTGGTATAGCTGCTACAGATAGACCTTCCGCGAATGTTAATAGTTATTATAGAACAAATTTCAACTGAAAGTGTCCGTAAGTTTGAAGCAGCTTAAACGGAGAACCCGCATACTAATATACCATACTAACTGCCAGCCCGGTTACCACATTTACGGCTGTTCCCCAGGTTTGCAGGAAGTTTCGCAGGTCGATACGACCGGGTAGCATTCGGAGAACCGTACGTTGGCGTTAGTGCGTGATTCGAACCAGAGGCTAGGACAATACAGGATTCGGCAGAGTTAGAATCAGAGTTCTTCAAGCTGATTGCTCTAAAATAATTACATTGGAATAGACAACGGCTCCTCTATGCCCTGAAAAGCATCAAAGCTTGAGAGCGTGAACGTAGTCCAACGGAGTTGGATCTATAGGATACATAAGATACGTAAAATATGCTCAAGATACATAACAAAACCGAGCATTCGTAGTGTCGGTGGCGCATAGTGGCCTGGTTCAAGAAATTTGGTGTTATAATTGGTTATAACTAGACTGCGAATCTTTATGCAAAATAAAATCTTCATGAACGCGCCTACAAAAATTGAACTTAAATAGGAATTTATTTTATTCTGCAAATATTATAACATGAACTTTACTTTTAATCTTTTTTATAATCTTGCACATTATTTGCACATTGTATTGTCTTGCACATTCAAATTTCCTATAAATGCATTAAGATCCGCATAAATTCTTCTCTATGAAAAGAAAATCACGAGAAACACTTAATATTTTGCCTCCTAATTGAGCCGTTCATTGCACAAATCGATTAACTCCATAAAATAAAAATCTGAGAAGTGAGATGAAGTAATGTACATTGTTTTTTAAAGTTTCCTTTACAATATAAATTTGAATAAATATTAAAAAAAAGTTATTTCCTCGTCAGGAAAGTTAATGTAAATAGAAAAAGTTATGATTATACCAAGTGCCTTGACACTTATATTTGAGATTTTTAAAAAAGCTAGTTAATCGATTTGTGCAGAGAACGGCTCAATTTCTTTCCTTAATTTCATCAAAAGTAATCCTGACGCTGTTGGAGCCATTGTCCCCGGGGTTTGTTTGCACGGGAGCCTTGCTGGCGGTGCTGGGAAGCTGAGTCCAGCTTTGACGAGACGCGCTCCCGTCGAATCGCAGAAATGGAAAATTAACGCGTAGCCCAGTTCGTGTTTACAGGGAGGTGGAAGCGTCGCACGCGCGGCCACCACGAGGAACTGGGTCACTGGAGCGAAGCTTGGAGAGGAGCTTTCGCATCGAACTGCATCTGCATCCGTGCACCGGGTGAACAGGTCTGACGTCTTTTCGAACGCGACCGTCGGATCGCTCGGGAGGGTGAAAAAACCTTGGGGAAAGATGGAAGGCGCGTTATCGGGGTGGGGAACAAAACGTGGCAGGGGTTCGTCGATGGTAATGTTGCTCAACGAGTACCCGCGTCGCTGCGAAGCTTGTAGTAGGTACCCGTAATTGGGAGCAGGGTTGGAAATTCGCGAACTGGAACGCAATGAAAGTGAAACGTACGAATGGGGGGTTGTAAAGACTGCGAGCGTTGCACGACTTCTCGTTGCAGAGGTTGGGGAACGTGGAATGAATATTTGCAGCTTCGATTGTTTGGTGCAACCATTAATAACAAAACTGCTGATACACTTACTGTTGTTATGCATAATTTTATGCATAATTTTGCAAGGTGAAACGCCTGACCTGTGTACACGGTCTGTCTAAAAAGAAACCGAACTTTTGCTATAAAAAGAAAAAAACTACAAGTAAAGTTTTTACACACGCGTTTATTTACTCAAAATAATCTTCCTCTGCGTCGATACAGCGTGTAGACCGCGTAATTAACATTTCGAAGGACCTTTGCAGCTCCTGTTTTCGTGCCCCGTTTAGTACGGCGGTTACAGCGGACTGAATCTCCGAAATGTTGCTATAATGTGTCCCTTTCATTGGAATTTTCAATTTTGAGAAAAGAAAATAATCGCAGGGAGACAGATCGGGCGAGTAAGGTAAATAATCCAAGGTCACAATGCCAATTCCAATGAAAGGGACACATTGTAGCAACATTTCGGAGATTCAGTCCGCTGTAACCGCCGTACTAAACGGGGCACGAAAACAGGGGCTGCAAAGGTCCTTCGAAATGTTAATTACGCGATCTACACGCTGTATCGACGCAGAGGAAGATTATTTTGAGTAAATAAACGTGTGTGTAAAAACTTTACTTGTAGTTTTTTTCTTTTTATAGCAAAAGTTCGGTTTCTTTTTAGACAGCCCGTGTATGTTAAATGATTATCTGATTATAAGAGACGTTTTATTGAAGTATGACAACTCGAAGAATATTAAAATTACGAAACTAACTAATAGAAAAATTCTATCAATAGATAAAGCTGAAGTTTTAAATGCGTTTATTTCTAAATGACACAATTCAACTTGACAGTTTTCTGACACTTTTCTGTGTTCCAATCGATATGATTTTAGTCACATTCTCATTACAAAACTCGTCGCTAGGCCTGGACGCAGCCGTTTTAAAAAAACATTGGTTTTGTATTTATCTTTAATAAAAAATTACATTTTTTTCGTGAAATTCCGAAATTTGTTTTCAAAGTTCCATCATTTTCTTATTTTTTGAGATATCAAAAAAATCCAACGTCCAGTCTTAATCATTCGTATCTAGCTTAAGAATTTTTTTTTTTTTTTTAAATCAGATATATCGATTAGTTTTTAATCTGCCAAGTGGTCACCTGTGTTTTCGTTGTAGAGCTCGTTTGTGCATGCTGTAGATTCGAGTAACGCAAATGCTGATGCCATTTTGAGACAAGTTGTTATTTACTTATATGCTCAATAAAACATACTAATTAGTTTTGAAACAATTATGGAATACAGCCCTCCTAAAAGTGGTTTTACAGTGGTCTGTCCTCTTAATTCAGAAACTAGTTCATTTTCCCAATAATATAATAAATACTTGTTATAATTATATATTGAGTGGAAACGGCGACGAAGGGAATCTACATATATTACAATATATGCAGAATGCAGTACCAGCGTTGATTACTGCAATGCGATGCAATAAAAATTTTCAATTTCTTAAACTATATTTTCAACAGATCGGCAACAGGGGACGACTTCGGCGCGTCGAGTTGAAATTATTATATGAAAAAACTTTTATGAATTCCTTGCACGTGGAATTTCAAGATTCTTAAGGTACCCAACTGGATATATGCCATTTTCTGATATTCTGGCAAACCAACGCCGCGCCGCGAGGGTTTCGCGAATAATACCGATCGCGAATCGATCACCGTAACTGAAACCAACCACTTCCTGTTTCCGTTTGGTTGAACCGTAATCGACCGTAGGATTATCTCCTATTCATTGGATAACTGTTACCCCCCCCCCCCCCATAATCCCTTGGTATTTCCTTCGACAACGAATCGCGACGAATATTTTCTCGAGTATACTCGTTCCGCGACCATTTAAGCTTCCATCGGAATTAATGTGTCCCGTGTAATGTGTTGCAATCTGTTTTCTCAAAAATTAAGGAAGATGCCGACTTCATTTTTTCTACATTTGAATGGTAAAAGGTGGTTAACCTGTTAGTATGGAATACATTTTTGAGAATTTGAGCTATTGATCATATAGTTATCATGATTTTTTTTGCAATCAAAGTACTTGACATAAACTTTTGAACTTTGGTACATTTATTTATACATACGTATACGAGACGTTTTCAAATTTTCAACTGTCCTGTTCAATTTACAAGTTACGTACAATACACCACGTCAAGTTAAGCGAAACAGGCCCAAAATGTTAACGCGATAGAGTCTGCCCTGGTGGTGTGAACCAATGAAAATTGATCTTGTTCTATTCGTTATGAATGTGATAATAGCGTGAATTTGGGAAAAAACGATTATAAGAAAATTAATAAAGTAGTGGCAGTTTAAACTTAGATCGTCGGTTTTTTTTAGACAATTTGTTAACTTCCGACTAGTGACCGGAAAAGGTAGTAACTTTTGCGATATCGAAAATGTCCAAATTCACGCCTTAGTCAGAAATGTCTTTTATATGTATACAAAATTTAAACTCAATACGGAATACGGTTTTGAGATATCGCGTTAATAGATTTGAGAAACAGCGTTTCGAGAAAAACGCGTTTAGAAGTTCCGTGTTCAATCGTCCTTATAACTTTAGCAGTTTATAATTGTTTTAATATAATTTGGCAGTCTGGCGATTATAACTTTGACAGCTTGAAACTTTTTTCAAATATAGTTTGCTAGAAATACTTTAATGACCTTAAGCAACAAGAATATGAAAAAGAAACTATTTTTTTTTTCTAAAATAAAAGAGTAGCCTCTTAAAATTTCGTATTCAATCAGCCTGTGATACCAACCGTTATAATTTTGGCAATTTTGAAATTATTTTAATATTCTAGTAGAAATATCTTAAAGACTTTTTATAACAAGAATATTAAGAAAACAAAGTCTATTTTGTAAACCCAGAATAAAAGAGTACCTTCTTAAGAGGAAAGAGGTGCCTACTCAAATTTCTTTAAGTAGAAAGTGGTAATAATTCTTTGTTATTTGGATAGCTCGTATTAAACTGAATAAAATTTCTTTCAACCGTTTGTTTTTCTTTTCATTATTCACAGTTACAGAGTTGTACCAAAAAATTGAAATCGATTCTACAAATAGAAGTAGACAAGTATTGTAAGTTAATTTAATTCTTTTGGTGTTACATAAAAGAGAAAGTAATGGCCGTAAAATGCTCCTGAAATGAATGCAATGTCCAGCTACAACTAAGGAAAATATGAAATCAAGATACCTGCTTGTGCATTGGTTACTCCATCTATCCTACCAGATCGTTCCATGTTCGTTAGTATATTTGTAGAAGATTAAAAAAAAAAGATTTTAAAAAAGTGGTTGGAAGTTCAAAGACATCATTTTGAACACTTTAACACTAGCAGTCTCAAAGATAATGGATACTTGTCAAACGAGCTTCTACAAAAATTACAGGGTAAAGAGCAAATAAATTTATGGATATAATTAACTTTAACCTTTCTTTAATAATTGCCATTAAAAATTGTAATAAAAACATTGTTCATAATAGAATAATTTTAAAAATCGTTTCCACTAAATGGTAGTTCAGTTTTGTAAGATCTATTCAAATAACAATTAATATTACCTTTCATTTGAATAAAATTCAGCCCCCCTTTTCCCTCTAACAATAACTTTAATAAATTTTAAAAATTGTCTCCTCTGGTACCACTTGACTGTAACAGAAATTAAATCGATATCTTGATCAGTTTCTAAGAAAACAGCTTGTAACACTTCATATAGAACAACCTGTACAGTAGTTGGACACTCAAGAAAGAAAGGTCGACTTTAAGAATTTTTATTTCAGTTATGGCATTAAATTCCTTTTTAACTCCATTTGAAAGTAATTTCTCCAGATCTCAGGGCATCTTAAAAGGCTCCAAATCGATGAAAATTGTTATAATTCGGCGGACGGGACGTCCAATACCACATTTTACCTTCCATCGGTAAGATAAGACCAAAATAACTCACGCTGTTCTTTCAAAGTTACTGCAAGTAGTCGGCACGGAACTTTAAGTACTCAATCATCAGTCTACCTCGTGAACTTTGGTTAAAACGCAAAAAAAAGTTTACTTACCGTTCTTGCGATAGTGGAAAGTATGGGTAGTAAGGAAGTTTGAAAAGAAGCTTATCAAAGAAGATTGAACAGTAAATCAAATTAATAGTAACTTTGTTGTTTTATATTTCTAATAAAAACGTTGGTATTAGGTCTCGCAAGTCATGCGGATATTTATAAACAAAATCAATCTCCTACAGATAACAATAACAGAAATTCGACACGTATATCATAAAGAAATATTCTTAATTTTATTTAATGATAGATGAATTTTATAATTTTTCTTTACTTTCCAAGGTGACCAGTATTTGAAGTAAATCAATTTTGTTAAATTTATTTATGAATAGTACTCTCCACCAATGTACAAGAATTATGAAAAATATCAATATTTATATTAAGAAACATTGAAAAATAGAGCCCTGTTGCGAGCTCAACTATATACATATAGCCTTTAAAGTAATTCTAGATTCTCCAAATATGCTACTGGCGATTGAAGTGAAACGCAAGTATCGAGTAACGTTGCAACGGTATAAAAAGGATATAGAAACATTTACATCTCGTTTTCAAAATGCTCTCGGGGAATTTATGGGAGGAACGAAACACGGGAATGGAATCGAGATAAAGTTTAATTCAAATTAACGTGTCCATTGAGAGAAATTATTAAAATTGTCAGAATTGACCAGCGCAAAGTAGGGAAAATGTAGTTTAACCCTTTCTCTGGTCATGCGTCATGTGCATGTTCCGGTATTCCACAAAAACAAAATTCATGATGAATAAATACTTGTATTAATCTGCACTATTAACATTTAAACTTGTAATATTTGACTTAAATTATTTATAATTGTGATACAATATTTATAATTATAGCATAATATTCCTTTTGCAATATGAGCTCATTGTATTGATAATTATGATATTTAAATATTAAGGGAGTGGACTCCCGTGCCTTGTATGCGCTCGTACGCACTCACACAGCTCCATATCACTATATACGTACACGGAACTGCAAAGGTTTGCGTATTGTCCTATTTTCGTCTAGATAATGCAAATTTGAGACCTCTCCGCTAGATAAATGTTCAAACTTGTGCGCAAGCTCCTATAGGTAGTCTACTTTTGCTTTTTTGTGTCATAATTAACAATATTCAGCAGCATAGTTCAGGCAGCACTGTCGCACCACCATATTGCTTCTTTTGATCGCGAAATACTGCTGAATATTATTAATTGTGACACAAAAAAGCAAAAGTAGACTAGCTATAGGAGCTTGCGCACAAGTTTGAACATTTATCTAACGGAAACGACTATTGAGAGGTCTCAAATTTGCATTGTCGAGACAAAAATAGAACAAAACGCAGCCCTTGCAGTTCCGTGTACGAATACAGTGACGTGGAGCTGTGTAAGTGTGTACGAGCGCATACAAGCCACGGAAGTCCACTCCCTTAACAGGTATATTGAAATGGTTAGTTTGTAGTACAATATCTATTTAATTATAATATTTAATTTAGTATATTAGCTTGTAATATTTAAAATTGAAATATATTCTTAAATCAGCAACATTAAGTTAAAATATTCATTATTATATTGTAATATTTTTTTGCAATGTTAGTTTACAATATCAACGATTATAACAAATTAAATACATACGTTTTTATTTTATTTTTTGAATAGCAATATCTGCTATAGAAGCCAATAAGTTTTATTTAAATATACTACATTGTTACAATTTATTCAGTTCAATATAGACATATTATTAATTAAACGTTCCAAATGCAAACATTCGGATGTTTGTATATTTCCTTCTTAGACGTCGATATTTCTTCCAAGCTCGAGGTTCACTCTACAAATCAAACAATTCCAAAAAGTGGTAGAAATAACAACGTGTCTCTTATACAGGAAATTTTTGCGACTCTTAGACAGGTTTTTCTGAATGTACATTGTTATTTTGTTTAAAACAGAATCGTTACCAGACATTTAAACATTTGTAAGCAAAATGTGACTGGGTTAACGCAAGGTTGACTTTTTATGATGAACTACTCGATTTACAGCCGGTACAACCTCTTACACGTTTATGGATTCGAATTGCTATTAGCTACATTACATTTCTTCCAAGTTTGAGACTCCATCTACGAGCCGAGCAGTTTCATAAAGAGCTGGTGATAATTGCGCGCCTTTTAGACAGGATTCACTGCACATAAATGTTTCATTGAAAAAAGAATCATTATCAAATATTTTTTTAATTTTGGAGCAGAGCATGACAGAGTTAATGTGAGGATCAAGTTTTATTGCAAACTGATCAATTTACAATTCCCGAGGTCATACCTCTTAGACGTCGATAGATCCCCATCGCAATAACTCTTATTTCCTCCATTCTGAAGACTCAACGAGTCAATCAGTTTCAAGAAATGCTGGTGATAACCGCGCCCCTCTTAGACAGGATTCACTGTATGTACAATTGTAGATGTTTCGCTGAACAAAGAATTGTTATCATACATTTAGAAATATACTCAATGAATCTCGCCAGTATGTACTCGAGCGCAGTAAAAGGATCATCGTGTTAATCTGCAGGCAAACAAGGATGGACGTTTTCGTCTAACTCCTTGAGAGGTTTGTTTGTTTCTAATAAAAATCGATCTGTTTTAAAAGCGTCGATGCTCGATGCTCGATTAATTCTTGAGTAAATTGGTTACGGTCGTCACGCGACCGATACACGGTCGATGCATTTGTTTTCAGTAGACGGTTTCACCCCTAAGAGCTCTTTCACAGGACGATACGCGTATCGCAATACGCGTATGCGATACGTATCTGCTAGCAAGATACTTATGCGATTCTGTATCCAACTAATTTCGTAGCTCGGTGTTGATCATTTGTTTTTCAGTTAAACATATCTTCTCGTTTGAGAAACACGCGTTCTTAGTTAGTGAAAACCTTTCTGAAATAATGGATGAGATTGAAGCTTTATCCATTTGGTTTCTACATAAAAAAGCTACTAAAAGGAGAAAAGTTAAGAGAAAATATTGGGTTCATCCTATTAATAATATAAGAGAAGAAATGGGAGCTTTTCATATTTTATCCGAAGAACTTTGTAACGATCCATGTAAGTTCTTCAATTATTATGTCTAAAATTATTTATGAGGAAGGTGAACGAATTCGACGATACTGCGCAGCGTCGTGTGAATGCTCGCATCTAATTTAATGTTACGTCGGCCGCCCCGACGCAGAAAAAGTTGCCGGCGGCCGACCAACCGCGGATACCGAAAATCAGTATCGCGATACTGAATCTCGCGAGAATCGCCGTTTGAACGCTTCCATAACTTTATGTGTACCATCGGTATCCTGCATACGCGTATCGTCGTGTGAAAGAGCTCTTACGGTGCTCGTTAAGTTTTTACGTGGAAACAATTCCGTGACAAGCATGCTCGGATTTACATAGCGAAAAATCAATATTCTTCCTTAGGCGTCGACGATGCGCGAAGCAGAGTAGCTCGTGCCTGAATAAAATGCCATGAAAAATATTGTCTCGCTCGTTTCTGGGTTATGTCGAGCTATCGTAGATTATCTTTATTAAGGCCCAAGGAAGGAAAATGGGAAAAATCCCAATATTCTGGGCCTAGAATCCCAAGCGAGACCCTCCGTATCGATTTCAAGAACCGCATTGGTGCTTACCGCATCAATGGGACCGCCCGGGGCGGAACCGAGTTTTCTCCTTGAAAATGAGCAAACTTTGAAGCGTTGATAGCTTGAAATCTAATAAAAATCGGGTAAATACATTAAAGCTTAATGAATTCGTCTTGAAAAGTACAAATACTATCCGTCTGCTATAAAAAAAAATATATATAGTTCCATTTGAAAAACGAAACTTGACCATCATATCTCGTTAAATAACAAAGTTAACAAAAATTCCTTTTCGCTGAAACATGAGGCCCATTTTACCATGCAAATTCCATATTTGAAATGTTGAATTCGGCCGATAGTTTTGGAGTTAGAGCTCCGTACTACTTAGGCTGGGACACTCTGTATGTCTGTCAGATACCCACCCCCAGCTGCCAGCCCATTCATATTTCTTTTGCCCGTAGTTTCGCCCGAGTAGCCCCGAACAGTGGTGTAATATGATCCGAACCGATTGATACGCTTCTGTCGAGTGTTTTTTTTTCTCGGACCTCTTTCTCTTTCACTATTTGTCCTTTTTTACGTTCGACGCTCGACACGTGTCAAGTGTAAACACATAAACACCTCGAGTGCAATGTTTTGGGTCTCCGATTTTGCATGTTTCCTTCAGTCGTTACTGTATCTTCTAATGTCTTGACAACAAACTTCAAGTGTAGAAAAGGACAGCGAATGAAGAAGAGGACGGAGCGACATGCGAAAATTGCGACAAACACCGGGATTATTTCGGTGAGAGAATATGTAGTAAATATGTTGCAAATTACGTCGTGTTTGGTCTTATTTTAATCAGAAAAATGTCAGGAATAGGATGGTAACAGTTTTACAACAAAAATGGTAATAATAAAAAACTGTTTGATCGTTGCATTAGCATTGTCTCATCGACATATCCGATCCCGGATCATGTTACTGTCCAATTATCGTAGAGAAACTTGTGCATTTAAGGAGACTGTTGAATTATATACATAGTTGAACTGGTGTCAGAAATCCTGAATTATAAACATTCATTCCTTTAAAATTGTATTTACATACAAATTTTCTCAGCTGTTTCACTAGAAACGTGCGAGAAACAACTAGAGATTTATTTCAAAAATTTAAAAATCTCAGTTGATATGATAATTTGACATTAAATCATGCGAAAGCAATAAATCGAACAGATTATTAAAATATAGTTTTGTAGTTATTATTACTCATCTGACGTGTAAAATATTGTGAGGTGTAGAATATTATGAGTTTCGTATGTATAAGTGTGTGTATAGCATAAGAAAAGTATGAACACAGAATGTATAGTCGCTGGTAGGGATCTTGCGAGGTCGTAAAATCGGTCGGTTAGGCTAACCGCAATTAGTAATCGGACACCTTTTTAGACAAGGATAGAGCTAGACTTTTCGTTCAGGACCTTACAATATCAGAATTCGCAGGTTCATATTTCAAGAACTTTATTCTTCTTATGTGGGTTCAGTGTTCACACATAATTCTGTAATGTATGAATCGGTTACCATAAAACTTTTTGCTAACCGCAATTAGTAATCGGACACCTTTTTAGACAAGGATAGAGCTGGACTTTTCGTTCAGGACCTTACAATATCAGAATTCGCAGGTTCATATTTCAAGAACTTTATTCTTCTTATGTGGGTTCAGTGTTCACACATAATTCTGTAATGTACTAATCGATTACCATAAAACTTTTTCGTTTTGTAAAGTACACTCGGGGGGAGGAGGGGTTGTAGTCTAGATTCGATGAAACTGACCTAAATATTTATGTTTTAAACTAGTAATAATGATCAAAAAATATTACTTTTTACTTTCTGATACTTTTGTTTTAAGGAGGATCAATTTTTTTCATTTTCTTCAATTTCTTTATTTATATAATATAAATAATAATAATTAAAATAATACAGAAAATCTTTTATTAAAATTATTTTGTACCTGAATTTCAGTTCTCCATTATATGTTTTGAAAATTTACTTACTGTGTTCTCAATAATTTCTTCTTAAAACTTATCATTTATTCAAAATTACATATATATATTGGGGGGAGGGGGAGAGGGGGGAGAAGGGGGGGGGAGAGCATAAGCATTTTAGAAAAGCTTAGGTGGAGCATAGCACAAGAAACTTTGGGAAACACTGGTCTAAAACCAATTTAAAAAGCGAGAAATACGTAATCGCGATTGTTATGCAGAAAGCTTCAGAACGAATTAGCCGCTTAAGTTGAGGATTTGGCGTATTTATTCGAGGCGCCTCGAGATATTTATTCGCAGTGTTTGCGAGGCAATAACACGCTCCACGATAGTTGATTAATAATCGACAATCACTGATCTCTCAAATTAATGGCGTGCTATCAGCGAAACAGAGAAATCGCGCAATCTATCGTATCGTGATTGGATCGAAACCGAAAAAAGTCCTGGGGCATAAATATGCAGGAACCACCACTGCCATAGGTTATGGGTTATGGGTTACTATCCGTCTGCGAATATTCGTTCTCGTGCCATCTGCGATGAAATTGCGGGTAATAACGTAGCGAACGATAATCAATTAACGGCGAGTAAATTTAACTGACACGCGAGCGAGACGGATACAGGAAGACGAAACGAGAAAGATGCCGGTGGAAGCCACTGATTGCTGCAGTTGGGGAACGATAATTATTATCGAGGCACAGTTAACACCGTGTTGCACAATTCACGCTCCTCTCGCGTGTTTTTTTTTCTACGCAGTTGGCCATCAACAACTGTACGAGGACGAGAAAGCTCGTGTAACAGTGGAGTTCAATAAGGATCCATGTCAAAGGGTGGATTCTTCAATGGCTTAACCTAGTGTCTCTCAACCATTTTAGTCTAGACGCCTACTTTGTCTCGTTTCATTTATAGAAGCTTAAGATTGTACAATAATCCCTCAAATAATGTAGGTTAGGTTTAGAATTAAAGAAATTTTAAAAGAATAAACGTAAAATAATATTGATTACTTATAATTTTAACTTTATATAGAAAATATGAGGTGTAGAAAATAATTTTGCGCGTTTATAAGCCTCATCATTTATAACTCTAGTTTAAGTAGAAATATTGTTATTATTATACATTAATTACTAACTTTCTAAGTTCTCTACTTGGTCTCCATTACAATGAATTTATACGTATATTATATGATAACGATTACAACGTACGTATATGTATTAGGGGAACCAGAAAGTAATGTCGTTTCTGCAAATGTCAATATTTGTTTATCGTTTATCAGGTCATTGTGTACCAATTGATTTTTATCGATCTCAGTTTGAAAATTTGCATGCTGGATAGCAAAAGGTTGCGCTGGTAAAGAGTGCGAACACAATTGATTAAAAATAATAACTTATTATGAATTTACTTGTTAGAATTTAATGTAAAAGGAACGACATTACTTTCTGGTCCCCGTAATATGTACCACATTTGGTAGCCATACATTTTTGCTTATTATTATTTTTCTAACAGATTACAAATCTAATTGATAATTATAAAAATTGTAAGAGTGTAATAATAATCAAAATTTCATGGCTACTAAAGTTTGCATTGCAATGGTCAAGTTGAAATTTAAGTTCTGTGTATCATTACGATACATTGTAAGAGAGACCAGGTTGAGGACTTAGAAAGTTGTTAGACTAATGTACCAGAATGAAGAATAAGTGCATTTGTTTAAACTAGAATTATAAATTATTGAATAGAGATACACAGAATTAATTTCTTCGCATATATATATATATTAATTCTGTAATCCTACAATAAATTAATTCTGTGTATCTCTATTCAATAATTTATAATTCTAGTTTAAACAAATGCACTTATTCTTCATTCTGGTACATATATATTAATAACGATGTATATTAATTTGCTTAATACAGATCATAATTTATTGAATATATCTTTATTTAAAATTGTTAAATAAATACACAAGCAACAGCCAAGGAAAATACTACTGTAACACAGATTACTTATTACCTTCATATTTAAAAATATACTCTTCCAGATTTATTTTTCCTCGCTATACCAAATTCACAATATTATTCAAATTATCGATATGACAACTCTTCTACCTTGTTTTAGCTAACGGTTGAAAAATAGCTTATAATTTCTATTACACACTTGAAAATGAAAATTTTAAGTGCAGAGCAAATATTAGGTACTCCTTTCCTAATTACACTTTTCCCTAAAATGTTGCTCTATAGGCTCTCACTCTCATTTTCTCGTAGTCAAACTATTCATATCCTTCCACAAGTATCACTTATCTTAACGAAAAAAGATATTTAAACAGCAACCAATCAGAAGTGTTTCTAGTTAACTATTTTAATAAACTAAATTACCTTGTACTAAAAAATAACGTTACAAAATTATTTAAACGGGCACTCAATTACTATTTCTTAAATTGAACTTACTATTTCAATAAATTAAATTATTTCGTATTAAATAATAACGTTGAGATCTACACGCTTACGCTATAATGTAAACCAAATTCGAAGGGGTTAAATTTTCACCTAACATTGTTTATTACGTGTTCGAGGCTTGCGTGGTGTTCTCACCACCTCACTTTTCCGACCGTCACAGCGCAACGACTTTTGCCTTCGAGAATCAGGAATCGCGAACGCGCATGCACACACGACACGCACACACGACACGCACACCCGCACGTGACGATGGAAACGTGCATTATGCGCAGGTAGAGACGTAGGCGAGAAACGTGACCCACCTGTGCGTACACGCACGTGAAACACTGAAGTGCGGATTCACGGTGAAAGTATCGATATCCACACGGAATCGGAGCTACGAGAATTCAACCAGCGAGTTTAATTCCTAGTTGGCGCTGCAATTCTAACGAGGCTTGACTCATCCTTCATACTCTCTATACCCACCTGCGTTTCGTCATTGTCATTGGTAATCAGATACCCTAACTATTACAACCAAAATTTAATAGTGATATTATTATTTTGTTAGCTAAAATGATCTTTATTACAAATGACGATTATAAGTAAGTGATAGATTTGTTATTTAGTTGTCAATACCCATTCTCGATGAATGAAATTTAATTTGTTTGCTCGTACCATGTATCTGTGAAGGAAACTATATTTCGTTCGCCTATAATAGTTATCGATGACGGTTTCAATTACTCATAACTAGACTCCGGATCTTCATGCAAAATAAAGTATTCGCGAACGTGCCTACAACAATGGAACCCAAATAGGAATTTATTTTATTCTGCAAATATTATAACATGAACTTTACTTTTAATCTTTTTTATATTCTTGCATATTGTTTGCATTTTGCAGGTTCTTGCACATTTAAATTTCCTATAAATGCATAAAGATCCGCAGTCTACTCATAACAGTTATCGATGAAAGAAACTGTATTTCAATCGCTCTTAATAAGTAGTGATGACGAAAATACTGTTTTAGATGCTTTCGACCAATCAAATTTTAGATAATTTGGTTGGTTACCATTATTACTATCCATTCCTTTCGGAGCAAAAAAAAACGCCATTTTGCTGCAAATTGGTCGAACTGTTCTGAACGAATCCAAAATAATAGAGTATACTATTAAGAGCAACAAAAATACGATTTCTTGTATGAATAACTTACTGTTATTCATTTCCTTCATCAATTATGGTTAACGAACAGACTTCTCGACATTTTACATACATCATTTATAAACAAAACGTTTAGAAATTGATTTTTTATTATTACTATCCTTAATATAAATAAAACGTAAATAAAACAGTATAAAAACACAGAATTAATTTCTACACCTAATATATATATAATGGTTTAAGTAAGATGCTGTGGTTACTTCCTACTAGTTCGTCACAAATAACTTTAAAGTTAAAACTACATAGGAAATATGCACACATGTGTCAATTCCCTTAAACGATCCCTGACTTTCTTCATTCTTACTTTACTGCTTTCGATAGCTCTGCAAATTCAGCCACTAATTATTTGACTCGAGTATTAACTAATTCCTGAACCTATAAATGACCAAGTAATAATTTGCTTTAACAATTGATGAAAAATAGAATAAGGGTTAAAAATACAATGAACATTAAGATATTATATGGGTAATTATGAAACTTTGACGAGAAAGTATTAACGAATACAGGCTCGGAAATGGTTCCTAGGCTATAAGACAAATGAGATATTTGAAACTTCCACGACTGGGGTTCTTACAGTTGTCAATATTTGAAGCTTCCGGGTATAAGCTGTCATTTTGAAAAAAGCGTTCCGAGGTTTCGCCAGCATTGTAGCTGACTTCGACAGGAGATCAAATAAAACACTTAGATTATAAGTCGCTTCTGTTAGAGGATTGGGGGACAATTAAAAGTAGGGTGCACGGAATCATTTTATTCATCAGACGAATTAAAATAATGGATTTACAATTATCGTTGGAAAATAAAGAAATGTATAAGTTTTGAGTCTATAGGAGTCTTGATAAACGTATTAAGGTATTTACTCATGAACTCATTAGACACACAGCTCCATGCATGCTTTATTTTTAATTTTAACACTTTATTTAACGGTTTATTTAGGAAGAGTCTTCTCTTTAGAAAAGAACTTTATATATTAGTACACATTAATATAAGCTGACAATAACTCATGCAAACTATTTGTTACCTCGAAATGAATATTGCAAGTAAATAACTCACAACACAGTTCATAAGGTAGAATGAAAAACCAATAAATAGGCTCTCTGTAGATGAAGTGTTAATTTAAAAAATATGTATATTAAAGGAAATGTTTAACGTAACTTTCTTTCAGCAGAAATATGAACTTTTCGATAATGATTAAATACACATTTCAAATAACTTAATTGAAACCTCTTGAATGATTTGAATAGCTGGTCTTTGATAAACAAGTTGCTTGACGTATCCTGTATCAAAGATATCAAAGATAAAATTTTGAATAATGTACAACTCATGCACAGGGTTCTTTTTTAATATTTTCAACTGCATTTCCACAAATGTCAAGGAAGGCACTTTAATATGAATGATGACTTTTCTGACAGAAAATAAGAGTAAATTTGATAGATTACAATCAGAGTACGTAGCAAAAAAATTCTACCATGCATTGTTCGTATTATTATTAATGATCGGTTGTCTCAGTGACATCTTGTATCGTCGTTCATACATCTCTTTGTCTACTTCATTTTACAAGTTACTCATACTATACAAGATATCGCGGTACTTATTTTTCGTACCTCACCATATTCGCGAATTCTATTCAGATTTATTTTCTGCGATAGCATGGCTTCGGAATTAATCGTTTTAGTGCCTTAGTAAAAAGCTCTATCATCCATAAATAGGTGACATGGCGATCAACGTGTGAATTTAGAAATACCCTACATATACTCTACTCTAACGAATTAAATGATCTTTATTGTATAAATGGAAAACATGTTTCAAATTATTAGGTACTGGAAAAAGTTCGTGCGGATTTTCAGAGAAAAATACAAATACTCAAATCTGCTTTAAATCATAGGTTTATTCAACAAAATAATCACCATTTATCATCAATTTCATCAATGACTTCATCAATTTTTTTGCAATAAGTATCTGCAGTAATAGTTTGCCACATGGAAGAAAATCAACGTGAACGATACCTCGTGTAGTCCACCAAACAGTGATCAGCACCTTCTTCGAATGGAGACTCGGTTTTTGTATGGTTCCTGTTGCACACGACCCCTTCTGAACCCAGTGGTGTGATCGTCGTACATTATCATATTCCACCCACTTTTCATCACAAGTTAAAATTCGATCGATAAATGGATATTGCAAATGCTCAGCCGGAAGTATTTGTTCTCTTCCGTTAAACGGTGCGGTATCCATTTGCCCAATCTTTTGTGAAAATTAAGTAAATGAATTCGCTTTCTTGCGGTAGATTCTTCACATTCGAATACTTGAGCAAGCACAGAACATCTTTTTCTTGGATTTGAACTTACGTACTCGATGAATTTTTCGTCTTCGATGACAAATGGACGCCCTGAACGCGGTTCGTCATCTACCGATTCATTTCCTTCTTTGAACCTTTTAAACCATTTCTGTGCGGTTCTTTCCCTAACAGCACCTTCCCCACAAACTGCTACTGTACTGCCAAGTTTAAATTCGTAAAGAATAAAAGCACGAATTTTTACTCTTCCGCTGTTCATGTTTACTGTTCCTATAGCTACACAACAACGAAACAATTGAACTCTACAAAGCATGAATACCAATTACAAAGATCAAGCTTTAAAATGAAACCAAACTCATGTCTTACAGTTGCCAACTACCACACGAAAATCGATATATAGTACAATTAACGAATAAACCGCACGAACTTTTTCCTGTACCTAATAATACTGATAAACAGTTTTGGTGAGACATATACCAAGTTTTGACGAAGAATTTTAAAGTTTTCCTCTTCCTGTATAAAGAAGGAAATTTAATTTAATTAAGAAATATTGTTATCTAAGATTGAATACTCTCATACACAAAAAGAAGAACCTAGAAGTTATCTAATGATGGTGCTGAGTATACTAAAGCTTACTGTTCTACATTTAGAACATAGAATTTATGGACACCCCATGTACAATGCTCAAGAAGCTCAAGAACTCCTGCAGTGTAAAAATGGTGTGTCTCCCTTTTCCATTACCCTAAATACACATTAAACATGCTTCGGTAATTTGCTTTCCGCGTTATTCTAAGTGAGGTATTTTGCTTTTTGGAACGAGCTCAGTGCAAGTTTCTGGGAACGGTTGCTCATAACATGCGCGAGCTTTTAGCACGAATAGATCATAATTATCCTCGGTCAAATCCTTAAAGCGTGAATAATTCCCCGGATATTCACCAATTCGCTGAATATTATTCATGAACCTGTACTGAACTTGAAAACTGCTCGATCGATCAACTTCTGGACTCGTATCTCCATCGATCAATCCCTTTCGCCTTTTCGGGTCTTGGGTGGTATGTCTCTCATGATACGGACGCACTGATTCCGTTTCTCGCGTATACAATTTAGCTAATTGAACAATACTAATAACAGCTTTCGAAATTTTCTACGTATATTTTAATCCTTTCAATCTGGATAATTGCTTTTGCAGCAGTCCTCATCCTTCTATACACGGCTAAATGGTTTGTTTGAGAAATCACTCCGATCTAGAGCATCCGAAAAACTCGATTATTTATGCATTTTGTCTATATCGAAGATTTGTGTATGGGAAAAAATTAAAAAGAAATTGGAAGAATTAGCGTGACTTGGCTCGACTAATCCAAATTACATTTTTAAAGTAAGTTGTGAACGTTGAGGAAATGTTTTCTGTTCTTATGCGTCATTTAATTTTTAAAACAATTAATTCTCTGCACAAATTGTTTAATTCATATGATATGAGTGCTAAAAGAACATTTGAAGAATTAATAACGTATCAGTGCTCTAAATCTGTATACAGGGTGTTCACGCTAAAGTGTGACAAACGCATATTACAATAAATATTGATGATACGAAAAAATTGTTTACATGTAAATTGCAGGATACAATGGACTCTATATTGCGGCGTAAACGAAATTTTTGTTATATTATTAATTTAAAAGATATGTATGATGGTGAAGTTTCGTTTTTAAATGGAACTATATAGTACTTTTCAAGACGAATTCATTGACTCTTAATGTATTTACTCGATTTTTATTAGTCGCTTCGAAATTTACTGATTTCCAGCGGGAAAGTCTCGTTTTGAGTGACAAGTCATAAAAGCGGTCCTATTGTTGCGGCGTTTGACTGCCTGTTGAAATCGATAGCAAGGAGTTATAGACGGAAAGCTGGCTACGAAAATCAGAAATGATAAGGTGCAGCGAAAATTTGTATGTAAAAACGCTCCTTACTAGATAACAAAGACAATAGTACTGCAGCCAGAAGTACGCTCCCGGGACTGGAAGCGTGGGTGGGCGGTCAAACATGTTAATTTTTAATCAAAATAAAATCTTTGAGTGTAGCCCTGAAATTTTGTGTAATTATAGTTTTTAACTGTAGAAATCGCGTAAAGCTACTGCCAGAAGTCTAGGTCGGGACTTAAATGTTACCAGAAGTCGATAAAGTTGTAAAATTGTTTAAATTTCATATTATTTATCGCTTAAAAAACCGGGATGACAATTGGCAGAAGACAGAATGGTGGCTAAGTACATGAAAAATGATAATATCGTCATACGTTGGTAAACAGGAAAGCAATTCTTTAAAATTTAAATAATAAGGTGCAGCTTTGGCAATGTGTTTTTCTTATTATTTATACTATTAGTTAACTACATATGCAATGACATAAGGCTAAGGTGCGGGAAATACATACAAAAAAGAACAATACAAATTATTGAATTGAAGAGTAAATCAAGTATGCGATAAATAAAATCGAATCGATTTTATTTATATCGTTCTTATTCCATATCATCCTTGACTGCACCAAATACAACGAAATCAGGAGAAAGTTAAACATTCATAATAGTATCAGTGAAGCCAAGTATTCTTTCAAATACCAGGACACCTTAGTAGAATTCTGCAAGACTAATCAGTTCTTTAACAAAATGTAATAACTCTGTACTGTTTCTGTAAGTCGCTAATAACCCATTATGTTGATACGACGTTAATCCGTTATTATTATTAAATAATAATATTAATAATAATAATAAAAAAAATGCGTGGCATCCTCAGTATAGTATGGTACTACTAATCCTCGGTACGCGATCTGTCAAAATTCATTGTCTCCCTCATAACCCTCGAATAATCGCACCGCAATCGACGCGCTGTCTCGAAATAGAATAGATTTATTTACTTATTAGTTTATTAATTTATTTATTATCCATTTATTTATTTATTGGTTTTCTGTTGCCAATAATGTCCAAACACAACAGAACAATTTTTCTGACCTCAAACTTGTTTACTTTTTAAAAAACGAAATCTAAAACTGGCCCATTTTTCACGAATTTTTCTAAAAGACTATCTTCAACAGTTTATTAACTGCATTCTCAACAGCGTTCATAAATGTAATATCAAAATTTGCAATGGATAGATCCCTTTAAAATTTCATTATCTGTGGGGGCGGGGATGGTGGGTTTCATTATCTTTACCTAGGCATCTGCACCAACTTCAAGTAGTATAACTTTAATCTCTTGGCCATCCGTTCTACCGGAGATACCGATGAATCTACGCTTCTCGGTGTCGTAAGCAATTTGTATGGAACAAAAGCGGATCATCGTCCCCGGAATTTGCATTGTTTGATATACTAGAAGCTCTCCCACGCGAAAGGCGGGCGCTTTAAGTAAGCTTCGATCCAAAAACATCCCGTCTCCTAGACTTTGATGGATTCCTCCTTTGGACAATGGAACCTTGCGTACCTTCCTTCCGTCCTTCCAGCTTTCCTATCAACCATCCTCTCGCTTCGTGTCCCTTTTCTTGAGCCAAAGAACAACGCGTTCTCCAAGAATTTTACCGTTGAACGTTCCAGTTTTCGTGATCTATCGCGAGTTACGGCGTGGAGCTATACTTTCCAGCTGCCTGGAATGAATATCGCCGACAACTGTATCAGCAATCTCAATAATCGACCCTGAAATCGCTGGACACACGTATATTCCGTTCGCTTGGAAACGCGTTAACTATGGGTATCATGCAAATCTTCCGTAAATTGAACGGTGATTGGGACAATTGCTCTGGCCCCTATTCGGTTTCTTCGAGCCTACGATTCGGTTCGCATTTATGAAGGCATTGATGTCTTCATCGAACAGTCATGTCAATTGCATGTTAGAAATAATCGTTCGAAATTATTCGTAAAAGAAATACACGTCTGTTTAATTCAATAGTTCTGGGGTAAGTGCCGTGTATTTCAACAAGGTCCTCTTTCCAGAAGGCAGAGCCTTCCCCACTCCGTGGCCAGATCTTTCTAGAACATTTATTCTAGGCATATCACCAATCATAGCAATACAACGTCAGGGTGCTTGCCTTATTTATGCGTTACCGATGGTAACGCATCGGTCATAGGATATTCGTTTTGGTGCCATCGACACGATTTGCCGCCGCTCGGCCCGCTCAGCTGTCTCCACCTTTCGAGAACCGGTCATTGACCGTAACAACAGTAGATCAGCTGTCTCCGAAAAATCAATATATCGACCTAACGCTAACATGCATATACATAGATCCTTAGAATAATTTGTTCTTTGCTTGCATTAGGTGAACGACAGATTCAGAATTATATTACAGGGGTGACAAATATTTTAAAGACAGTTCTTTAGGTTCATCAATAGATACTACATAGTTTAACCCTTTGCATTCGGATGTCTTTTCTGAGGGGACATTGCGAGTCCAGACAAACGTTCTTATTGATTACACAGGGTAAACTTATGGGAGCGTAAAATTTGAAAAGTTTATGCCTTGAAGATTTCTATTCCTATATCACGAAAAATCAAATCAAAATATGATACATGTATTAAGATATACAGAGCGTCCCATAAATGGTGGTACAAGCGAGTAGGGGGTGATTCTACATGAAAAAATAAGTCGAAAATGTAGAATAAAAATCGTTTACTTTAGACTTTGTTTCTGAGAAAATCGACCTTGAATTTTTGCCGGGAACGGTTGCACTTGATCATGTCCCGTTATAACGGATCTCACTGTACATCATTGTCTCGATTGAAGTTATGTTGATAAACATTTCCAATGGTACGGGAATGTTTGTTTACTTGTTATCTTACTATTATTACCTAACATAATCTAATACGTTAGAAATCGTTCATAAAAATTTAATTAGAATTTACTTTAACATCTGAGTTTATTACGTGTTCCTAATTTTCCCTTACGATAAAAACAAAGTTAAACTGCGATAATAACCATTGAGACAACAATCTACAGTGAGATTCGTTATTACGAGACATGATCAAGTACAGCCGTACTCGGCGAAAATTCAAAGTCGATTTTCTCAAAAGCAAAGTCTCACGTGAAACATTTTTATTATATATTTTCGACTTATCTTTTCATGTCGAATCACCTCTTTTTTGCTTGTACAGTGGGTGTAGAATGTATTCGTACACCGATCAATTTCCAAAAAAACTTGTGTGACATTGTACTTTCTTAACTTCTTTTTTTATAATGAATGTTATTTTACATATTCTTGGAAATCTCTAAGATAGATATAGTCCAAACAACATTTACTAGTTAATAGAATTTGTGAAATTAACAAAAAAATGGGAAAAGTGGGTAAAAGTATAGAAGCACTAAGTATTTGTAGGATTCTAACGACGAACCATTTACAGTAGAGTTTGTAACGTAAACACATTAGTTTACTCTGTAGAGTTTGTAACGTAAACACATTAGTTTGCTCTGTACGAATTAGAAAACATCGAATTTCCAAGAAAGTACTTTGATCGGTTTACGAAAAACTTTCTACACCCACTGTATGTCCAACATGCTCAGCTCCAAAGAAAATTATTTATCCAAATGAAAAGAATCTAAATAAAACTAGTACCATTTCCATTACCATACCATTTGAAATACACGGTCTGTTTAAAAGGAAACCGAACTTTTGCTATAAAAAGAAAAAAGTACAAGTAAAGTTTTTACAAACACGTTTATTTACTCAAAATAATCTCCCTCTGGGTCAATACAGCGTGTAGACCGCGTAATTAACATTTCGAAGGACCTTTGCAGTTCCTGTTTTCGTGCCCCGTTTAATACGGCGGTTACAGCGGTCTGAATCTCCGAAATGTTGCTATAATGTGTCCTTTTCATTGGAATTGGCATTGTGACCTTGGATTATTTACCTTACTCGCTTGATCTGTCTCCCTGCGATTATTTTCTTTTCCCAAAATTGAAAATTCCAATGAAAGGGACAAAACAGGAGCTGCAAAGGTCCTTCGAAATGTTAATTACGCGGTCTACACGGTGTATTGACGCAGAGGGAGATTATTTTGAGTAAATAAACGTGTGTGTAAAAACTTTATTTGTACTTTTTTCTTTTTATAGCAAAAGTTCGGTTTCTTTTTAGACAGACCGTGTATGTTTGTACAAGTGACGAGTGCCCGAGGTTCCTCGTGCAATAATTACTAAATATGTTTGTATCACGTTGCAGCACCTTACGAGGGTGGAATATGGAAGGTGAGGGTTCACTTGCCCGACCACTACCCCTTCAAATCTCCTTCGATCGGCTTTATGAACAGGGTGTACCACCCTAACATTGACGAAGTCTCAGGCACGGTGTGTCTAGACGTAATAAACCAGGCCTGGACTGCCCTTTACGGTACGTATTCACTATTCACCTATTCCCGATCAGATACAATCAACGTTCCCTGCCATATTTGTCCCGCAATCCCGCAATTGTTTCAAGAAATATCCTTTTGTGCTTTTTAACGCCAACGCTGTTTTCTTTGTTCCAGATTTATCGAATATTTTCGAGTCTTTCCTGCCCCAACTGTTAACATATCCTAATCCAATTGACCCCCTAAATGGCGATGCCGCGGCCATGTATTTACATAAACCTGAGGAGTACAAGAAGAAAGTAGCAGGTGAGTTGAATGCACGTTAACTCGATTTTAATAAGCGTTTGATAAGATTTTGAATTGTCTTTGTTCATATTGAGTTGCGTCATAAGTTGTGTAAGTAGTCGATGAAGACCGATTTTCTTTTTGCGATTAATCGAGGGGAAAAAGGCCACCACCAACATTGTGATGTTTGTGCTGTGTGCAGAAGATGCAATGCAGGAAAAAACAGAGCAACGACGGTTTTTAAGGTTCAAATATGCTCAAAGATTAACTTATTTACGAAAATTCGTGTCAATCGACCAGAAAATTGATTGAATAAATTGGTTGTGGTCATAAGTCTATAGGTCGTCATCTTCAATTGATAGTAAAGGTTCTGAAACTTGTCGCTTGAATTTCACATATCTTGTGAGAAATCAACAAAAATCGACGTTCCACTATTACAATTTACCAAATCGCGACAGGTAACAAAGGTTGTGCCTCTATGTCAATATGAAGCAACGAGAAGATTGGTTCAGTCCCAATAAACGGATTTTTTTTATAAATGAACTGATTCAGTCGATCTTCGTCGAACTCAACCAAGCCATTGGAACGTTTCAAGTTCCCAAAGTTGTAATAAACGTTTTTGAATCGCGAAAACTATCCCTAAACTGCCTTTGCAGATGTTGCGTCTTCTTCATATACGGGGTAGATCCGAAATTGTAGTATATTCGGGTGCAGGATGTGATTGTAATAGGCGTACAAAATAATTTAGTGCCTTATTCTTGTTAACGTGAGAATTTATTAACACATGTACGCATACAGATTTAATTTTCGAAATAATTTCTATTATTTTCTACAATTTTAGTCTACCTTTCGGGTCATTGTCATTGTGGACGAAACTTGGCAGATTTAATACGATCAAGTCATCAATTTTTTTTTTATCGAGTCTCTTCTGGTATGATATATCGTTCAGACAGATTAATTGTCGTTGACAGTAGTCAGCATTAACCTTTCGACGGACGAATTTTAAATTGATATCTTTTCTTACTTTAATCGAATTGTATCTGTAATTTAATTTTAAAATACAAATATGCTATTTTACTTTAATATGGTACACGTTTTAATTCTATAAGGTATTGTGATCGCACGTGACGACAATTTTAATGTAAAAGCAAATGTATACATGTGTCACATGTATATATGTGTCAAATTCTTTCAGAGGTTAAAGGGTTATATCTAGTCTCTAGTGTATATATATATATATATATAAAATGTTATTATAGATACAAATAATAAGGTTTCGTTTAGGAAAACGGAGGTGACCTTGATATATTCGTTAAAAAGCATGTTGATGACAAAGCAATTCATACTTCAGTTAACATAATGTGTCTCCGAAGAAACGATGTAACTTTGTGTGAAGAAATTTTATGTATAATAATTGGTTTAAAATTTATTTATAGTGGAAGAAATTATTTCTCCACTCATTAGATACTTTGCGAAAATGCTTCATTTTATCACTAAAATTTAAATTTAAGAAAAACTGCCCCAACTTATGACACAACTCAAATGGAACACGTCTTCCAATGAAAGTTGCCTTATTAACCCGTCGCCTTGCAATGATGAGTAACAATTTACGATTGACACATAGATTGTGTTCCAAACGTATTTCATACGAGTCGCGCTCGTGGCGCGTAACAACCTCCTGGTTTGCTGTCATCGATCTTCAATGTCTGCGACGAGTGTGCTCGTGTAACATGTCTATTCATATGATTTGATATTCTTTTTAATATGTTTCTATTTCATATTTCAATTCTTGGACATTTTTCGGATATAGTTCAGTGTTTCTCAAATTTTTCAAGGAGTTTAAGCAATTTAATCCTTTCGACCCTATTGAGACATACAGTGGGTGTAGAATGTATTCGTACATCGATCAATTTCCCAAGAAACTTTTGTGTAAAATTGTAGTTTCTCAACTTCTTTTTTTATAATCAATGATATTTTACATATTCTCGGAAGTCTCTAAGATAGACATAGTCCAAACAACATTTACTAGTTAATATAATTTGTGAAATTAACAAAAAAATGCGAGAAGTCAGTAAAAGTATAGAAGCAATAAGTACACCCACTGTATATGTCCCAGTGAATATATCTAATTACCGTTAGCCAAATTAAAATTGAGACTCACAGAAACATAGTTAACAAAAATGAACATAATTTGGTGTTGATGTATAATCAACGTTCAGTTTGATACAATTAATTTGTAAAAGAGAAATGAATAGAATTAAAATAGAAAACAGCCGGGTGGAAAGGCTTAAAAATTCAAAGAAATTTAGACCTTTGCAAAAGTCTAGTTCAAGCGATGCTATTAAGGAGTAATGCGCAATCAGAAAGATTTTGATATTTTCTATAAGTATAACATCTGGACAGTATTCTCGGAACATTTTACATTACTTCGCTTAACACGTTGAGCGCCACACGAATTTTTAAGGAAATCCCCGTCAGGCTACGTGCGCTGCTTGGAATCGCTGATATTATGGTATATAAATGCATTAATGATACAATCCTGTAATGAATAAAAATTAATGTTTATTTCTTTCTATTTTTTTAGTGTAAACATTATAATATATTCTCATAAATACGCTGTTTTAAATACGCGAACAGTTTTTGTTAAAATGTCTTAAAATGTTTGAATAAAGTATCCCAAAAATCATGTTTGTTTTCAGCCTCGTGACTGCGCATGATCCTTTAACGAGGGAAACATCATGAAACTAAATATCAAGTATTTATCGTGATTTTTTTACGGACAAACTTTGCTTAATTTGTTTTTAACTTTGAGAATATTTTAGATATATTCTAAAATACATTTGGTATCATCCCAATTTTTTGTTAATATTTAAGTGTCATTTAAATGAATTAGATGTATATAAATTTGAAAACGATCATATAATCAGATTTTGAATTATCATTCCTACGGATTGAAGAAATATTGTTTAAATAAAATGCGATTTCTCAAAGATTTCTGTGTAAAATCTATTGGATGAAGTACCAAATGCATTTTAAAACATACCTAAAGTATTCTTAAACTTGAAAAGGCATTTAACAAATTCTTCTTTGTGAAACAAAATATGTATCACGAAAACTACTTAATATTTGGTCTTTTCACGTGATATTCCCCATTAATGAAATTATTGTTTGTTTTGGCAATGCGAAATTGCGAAATCGTAAAAGATAGTAATGGAATGTAGAAGTTCATATAGTTTGAAGAGTGTTTAGTCTATAGGCTTCATTATTGCACTTAATATACGTGTTTTATAGGTTTTTTTATGGATTTTTATTACCGATAACAATATTAATTTATACTTAAATAATGCTTAATTTAGTACGTATTATCTTTTGATTTTTCTTATTTCTAGTTTTGATTTCTAATATACATCTATATGAAAATATAAACTCAACATTAATACTCCTTTTTTTATTGATAGAATGTTTAATTCGAAGTTTTGTAGTTTCCGATGTCCCTACAATGCGGAGGAACAATAGTTATTTATATTGCTTAGATTTCCTCTGGAAAATAATGAACACTTTTTTAGGCCTTAGAAGTGTGGATCTCTTTTGAAAACAATAATAAAAGTACTAAATTGTTAATCTCAGAAAAGTTATAATTGTAACTATATTTTTTTTCTTAATTACCTCTTTACCAAGCCACTTACGATTGTTTACTTGAACATATTTTCTTAGTTTTGCTCTTGTATAATTAGCCTTTATGAGCCCTTTTTTAAACGTTTTCGACCAAATTTACGACGTTTAATCAAATATTAGCAAATTAATCCTTTATACTTTTTTTAACGGGGTTTTATACTTTTAATTCGAAAGTATACCGAACTCATGCAGTTATGTACATTAATAAGCAGTTCTAATTGTGGTCATGTAGTCATGTGGAATTTAAATTACTTTAACACAGTTCTATCACAATTGTACGATTGTTGCTCTAAATTACTATGGTCCTGTCACGGGCAATATAGATTTCGTCTGTGTCCTATAAATTAAAGCTCAATTGTATTACAAAGTAGGTTATAGTTTGTTATCTTTTTGTGAGTATACGGGAATCGATATTCGATTATTAATATTAGCCTTGAGTGGATTGTTTTTTGTTTGCTTCATATATCCTATTCCGCCCTACTTCTTGCAACCCAATAAACAGGGTCGAGGGCGTTAAAAAAGTGCTTGGCAGAGACTAAGTACGCAAATACAAAAATAACCCTTTTATCTTCATCAAAGTGCTTGAATCAGCTACGCGCAATTCCTCACTTAAAGCTTTTAAATATGATTAAAACTGTTTTATATTTTTTATCACTGATGGAAATGTTAGTTTATATACATAGACGGAAATGATGGAAGAACATTCTTTGCAATAATAATAATCAAAAGAAAAACTGTAATTTTCTTGAGCAATCACTGAATACATATCAATAAAATGTTTTTAAAATTGTACCATAAAATTTGGTACATTCTGTTTTATAAATTCTTCATTCAAATTCATTCTTTTTTTTATAAATCGTATTTATGCTTACCATGTTTTAACAAAATTCATCTAAATATACCTTTGTGATCGTAAAGGAAATTGAAATACAACCAATAATATTAACATTATTTGGAATAAAATGATCTCTATACTATGAATTCTATCATGATCGATGAATGTTATGTAGGAGTATCGTGTAGAATAAATAGTCAATTATGTGTTTGTTAAACTAAATTATTGAAATCAAATTTACTGTATTTGCTCTATCATGCATCTAAAACTTCGCACTTCTTTTTTGATGAATAGAGTTCTTGAATTATTACGAATATTGCAAGGTACAATAAATCCTCGAACAACGTGGTTTTCATATAACGGTGAGCAAAAATGGCCCTCCTATAACGCAATTTCCACATAATACAGTTACCACATAACGTAGTAGATTTATAATGTTATTTCTCTACATAACAATTCGATAAACAGTCTCTTTAAGATAAATTTGGTCATCAAAATTTTATATTGGAAATTAATGAGGAATTTCCGTGTTTTTTCTTTTCCATCAGAATGTTTTAGTTTTAGTTATCAGGGGAATCTTCTGTAAATTCCAAAGTGTGCAGCAATACTGTCTAACTTTTCTATTGCAGCTCGACAACACTTACATATTTTTGCTAGATTTCTTTATTTAATATTGCTGCTAAGGCTTCCACTAATTGTGCAATCTGCTTTAAGCACAATTCAGTAGATAATTTATTATAAATTATTTTAAACGTATTAAGGATTTTGTTTATTAAAGTTACGTGTTTGTGCGCTTAATTTGTGTTATCATAATTGGAAAACTTTATACAATACTTCGAATAATATTCTTTCTTTCATGGAATCAACAAAATTGTATTATTTACCCGAAGATAATTTTTAACTCTAAGTTTGCATAACGTCTGACAAAACTTGAAAAATAAAATTTATTTTTCCTGGAGACAAAATTTAAATTTTAAATCGTTGAAAGAGTGACGAAAAAAATATCTGTTGGAAGATCGTTAAATTTAAATGAATCTACAATTCTGAGTTACACTTAATGCGGTATAAATTATTCTGTTTTATATTAGCTCTTAGTTTTTCGTAACGCGATTTTCTCAATCATTATTTATTGTAATATACAGCTTTAAATTGAGATTTAAAATCAGTAAATTCATCGTAGCCCACCAGTTGATTGAACATCGCTATTTTATTGAAAAAATGTAAAATTATTTTGTTATTATTAAATATATGCATGAAAACCCCCAGGAAACAAATCTTCTATTAAGGGGTTAGTCGCAGTCAGGAAAATGGAAACGGACAGTTTCTTGTGTGTGTGTTTTTTAAAGTATTAAATAATAATTTTTATTAATGAAAAGTAAATATATTACAAAGTATGTCTTAAAGAACTATAAAAGAATTTTTGTTTGAAAAAGAAAAGGTTAATTGATTTCATCATAACAGGCGATGGCGTGGGAGGCCACTTGGTTTGCGGTGAGCAAGATTTCTTCAAACTGCTGCAGCTGAAAACAAAACTAAAGGTAGATTTAGAAGATATATTAGACTAACGGGTCCCTGATCGAAAAATTTCTTATTTTCTTGTTTACTTTTTTTTTATCTTATATTGAATCGCTTAATTTTAGTGAAAGAATTGAAAATCAACTTCAAATGTACGCCATCTTGTTTTAAATTAATTTTTTCGAAAATTCTTCGTTCAGGGACCCGATAGATTAATCTATTTTCAAAATCTACCTTTGTTTTTGTTTTCAGGTAAATCAGTGTAGAGAAATCTTGCTCACCGCAAACCTATGTTTTTAAATCATCGTCTACGTCATCGGCTGTTATGACGATATAAATTAAACGTTTCTTAAAACAAAAAATGTTTTCTAGTTCTTTAAAACATGCTTTATAATATACTTAATTGTTACTTCTGGAAATTATTATTTAATAACTAAAAAAAATCACAAAGGAACGTCATTTTTCTTTTTCCTGACTGCGACTAAGCCCTTAAGTCAATCATTTTCAACAAAAGAAAAAATGGTTGAATACAGCTATAATTTTCACAAGTTCAAGGTTGTTTCCCAACTTAAAACACGTTTATCGGAAATTCTCTCACCTGTTGGGAGGCACTGACACGCGATACCATGAAAACAAAAAAACGCAAGGCAACGGGTTAATCGTCTCTCGAACGAGTGTAAATTACTATCAGTCGAGGCGACGACGGCAACTTTCATATATAGAATATATCCGAGAACGCATTAGCCAGGGATGCAATTTCCTTTTTGATTTCTCAACAGATTACGTGAGGAAATACGCGACGGAGGAAGCGCTAAGGGACCAGGAGAACGGGGGCACCGGAAACGGGATGTCGTCCGACAGCGAGTCTTCTATGAGCGACTTCAGCGAGGACGAGGCACAGGACATGGAGTTGTAACCAAATATTTTACCATCCGTACCCATATCCTTAATCTCGATTCTCTGTAAACTCCGATCGCTCGTCCTACCAAATAGATGCTTACATTCGAACCTCCGGACCTCACTGTCGGTTTAGCCATGTGGCACACTCGTCACTATCGTTTCATAGAAACCATTCGATAAAATCGCTACCGGGTCGATGTGTTGATTATCGCGAGGTGAAAAAGATAAAATAGTTACATGAATACGATAGATGAAGCATTGCAGACAAAAGAAAGACTTAAAAAAAGAAAAAAAAACACACACACACAGAGAAATGGAAAATAAGAACGATGCGTAAGAAACGAAAGAGAATCGCTTTTGGAGTTCTCTTTACGCGTGTAAGCGTCGTGTGCTCGTCGTCGTCGTCGTCGAATTGAAAGACGTCGACGAGGAGAGATACGCGCCACTCTTTGTTGAAAATTGAAAGATAGAACCATTTACTGGAATTCACGGGTTCACCGTCGACTAGGCGTCGATTTTTTCTCTTAGAAATTGCTGGCGTTCTTAACTTTGGCATTGATCGAACGGAACAATCGCGAGATCAATGTTTACGCTTTTTTCTTTTTTTGTTCTTTTTTGCGATTGACAACCGATTGCATCCGCGATGCGATGAGACACGAACAACCGTCGAAAATTCTATTTTTTTTTTTTAAGTTCAACAATTTGGTTAAGTTGTCGGATTTTTGTAAATTCGCCCTCGTTCCAGAGATGGGAAAAATTTACCGATAATTCGTATTCGGATGAAAATATCTAATAACATCCGAGAGGTCATCTCTCTATTCGAACATAAAAATTAGAGTTAGAGTTATAGAATGAAATATTTTACGATGAACGAATAATATGAATTTTACTGTTCGATCGAATAAATCTATGTAATATAATTTCCACGTTAGTTTTATTCGTCGTCTATCGTTCGAATCAAATTTTGCCCCATCTCTGCTTAGATTTTCCTTTTTCTTTAATTTTTTTCCGTCAAGAGCCGATAGCCGTACATGGATGATAACACGGTGCATGAACACGAAAGTCGATTTCGTTTACTGACAATTTGTATTTCTTACGAGTGTCGCAATACCCACGTGTCGACGTTACGCTGCTTCTACATATGTGTTCCGCTTCGCAGAGCACACGTGCCCCGAGCAGTCACGTTATCTCTCGAATTAGCATTGTTCTCGTACAACGTTCGATTCCTCATCTTTCAAAGATTCTTAGGAGTTAACGACTCTTTTGTAGCTTATGCGAAAGATTTGATAAGACGTTCGTATCTTGAGAGCAGAAGTAACGGAGTATGTCAAAAGAAATACACATGCAGGAGCGACAATGTGATACGAAAAGATGGTTGGAAAGATTCGTTTCGTAGAATTTTTTCAGAAGAATTTATTTCAGTTGATTGGAGGAATGATTGGTTTCGAGCAATTATCTTTAAATAATTTATTTTGCTCTTTGTTGGAGAAAAGATTGGTTTTGATTAATTTTCCAAATGAAATTATTCTGCAATTTATTGAAGGAAATATTGGTTTCGTGCAATTGTTTCTAGAAATTTATTTCAATCTATCGGAGGAAAGATTAGTTTCAAGCAACTATTAAAAAAATATTATTTGTAATTTATCAGATGAAATTAAAATTTCGAGCATGTTTTTTTAAATATTTATTGCAACTTATTCTTTAAAAGACTAGTTCCGAACAATATTCCATATAAATTTATTTCAATTTAGTGGTAGAAAGATTCGTTTCGAACAATTTGTCCAACAAAGTTATTTTGCAGTTTATTTGACGTAATTTTGATTTCAAGTAATGTCGCTCGGATATTTAATTGTATTTATTAAGAAATTTATTAAGAGATTCATTTCGAGCAATTTTTCCAAAAAATTTATTTCAATTTATTGGAGAAAGGATTCGTTTCGAACAATTCTTTCATTTAAATTTATTTCAATTTACTGGATTTTTTTCTTTACAATATGTGGTATATCATAGGACGAAAAGTATTCCTTTGTTCTATTATCACCATCCCTGAACGTTTCCCTCGTAGGGTGCAGCAACGGGAAATGGCTTCGACGACAGTGTTGAAGACACTGACAAACCCACGATATAAACGGCGTTTAAGTTGCGACATAAATGTCGGGACGTCCCAACCGCAGTTGAAGTCCGCCAGATCGGCAATGTTCGACAGAAGAAAAACAATTGAAGACTCGAGTCGTTTTCAAACGTCGCAAGACGGGGCCGCGGAATTTTCTACGGAATTACGCCAGTATTCGGAGATGGACGTAGAGTTAAATAACAATTCAGAAAGTAGAAGCGATTTGAATACCATTGTTTAGTATACGTCGCAAAATTTGTTGGCGATGTGTCTTTTATTTTTGAAGCAGTGATTCTTGACTTTTTATAGTTCGCAGCACAGTTTTAAAAAGAATGAAAGTGAAAACTCGAGACTGTTCTTAACCCTTAATTGCAATAACACGAATTAAATAATAAATTGTTTGTACGTATAAATTCAATGAAGCAACAAATTTGGCCTGAAACAAGTATCGAATTAAATATGAACATACTTTTAAATCGTGTATTATTTTTAATCTTATTTTGAGTAAAATTGTTTGAGTAAAATAAATTAAACATAAAATTAAAAGTTTCTTACTATACTACATTTTAGCGAGGAGTGAAGTAATAGAGGAGTCGAAACGTTTAAAATATATTTATAAATTAATCAATCTTTATATAAGTATCGGTTACAGAGACTGTACAGGTGCGAGGAAAAAAAGAACAATTTCCGTTAACCAAATTGCGGAGTATCTTTAGAAGTGTATTGAATAAAGATCTACAAAAGAAATGACGTAATATCGAGGATTGGTATACATTTGATAAAGAACAATAGAAGGAGTGATGTCATATTAGGGATTGGTATAAATTCGTTAGTTGTTGGTACGATTTATTTAAATTTGACTTATTCAAACGTAGTACACGTATTGTACTTATATTATTATCAAGATAAAAAATGTCATATACTCTAAAAATATTTTCTTTCTACAAATATCTAAATACCCTATTTACATCTAGAGTAGTATGTGATATTTGGTATTTTATTGTTATTGTATTATTTCAAATATATTTGCATTTTACTCTCTACTGCATAATGTGCTCAATTCGGGGCTCAATAGTGACAATCTCACAAATGTTCAATTGATACATTTCACAGCATTCGTGCGTCATGTTTTCTTAACGGGACATCTAATACTCCTGCAGTTTTGACCACTATCCTTTAACTTGACTATTAATCCTTTGCGGACTTATGTCAAGAATGTATAAACAATGAATTTAGGTATAAAAACAACATTTCGGCCCATAACACTCTTCTAAAATAATTCAATAAAAACGTTAAATAAGATAAACAAATACATAATCGATCATTTCTTTGTCGAAAGATACAATTAAATTCATACAATCCAACACTAAACCGATGCTTGTTTCGCACCAAAGTTTTTCCATTATCGGATTCTAGTAAAAGTTTAAAAAATTATTAATAATAAAAACTCGCCCGATCTATTGTTAAACATGTACTGTTAAGAATCACTGACTTAGAGTAATTACCGATCAACAGGAGTTGCCCTTGAAACGCGTTAGAATTCGGCTTAAAAATTTCCAATCGAAACTAAGTTGGGCTAAAAAATAAATGCTTTTACTTTAGGCGCTATTCGCGCGCGCGCGCGTTTTATTTTCGTTAGCAATTTTGATACGGTCGATATTTTTTAGAAGCAGCTTTCACGCGCGTTCGTGCAACACACCGTGCCATGTATTATTCCACCGACGGCTCTGTTTGATTAGTAAAATCCAAAGTATTTTAGAGCGACGCGTGTTCGATTCGTTTTGAGCAAATTGCGGAGAAAGAAGAGTGACGCGGATTAGGAGAGCAAAGGAGAAACAAAATTGGAGAATAGTATGCGCAAGGAAAGAAAGTAGCGATTGCGACGACTCGTGCGAAAGAATAATAATACAAAGTATAACGATACATGGAACTAGGCGTCGACGAGAAAATGAATTTGTACAAATCTTGGTGCACAATAATCTCTTTGTTTTAGTTGTAACTTGCTTCAAATTGATCTCTCTCTCTATCTCTCTCTGCTTTGCGTGGTTTACGTATAGGCAGTTACGATCAACTATACGTGCAAGTATAGACATGGCGTTTTAGTGCCTCCTCAGGCAGGAAAGTGTGCCTTATTATTATGGGTCTTCGTGGAAAACAATCTTATTGGTGAATAAATAACATCGTTGAAAGGGACGAGCATTATTGACACGTTAAACGCCACGCTGGTCTCCACGGACCGACACTGAACTTTTTGTTTAGATAACAAATGTTCCCTGCGTATTTAGGCTGAAAAATCAACGTCGTTATGTGTTGCGTTCATCTAAAAAGCATAAGCTTGTTAGACAGTCTACATGTGAATAATAACAGCGCCGATAATCAAGATTTATCGTGGCCCGATACGAAAAGCTAACAAACAAACGTTATTTGTAATATCTGCAAAGAAACCCTTTATCTTTCTTTAGATACTTTTAACCCCTTTGCGCTCGATATTTTCATTAGGACGAACTTGCGACTCCAGACGGTTTTTCGAAAATTTGACAAACTTCTTCCATACATAAATTGATTTTACATACAAATTTCAGTATAGAATATTATATTAAGGTAATAGATAATATTTTACAATTTTTATGTCTTAATAAACAATGTTGTGTATTCTTTCTTCGAATGATATTTTATGAGACATTCTCCAGAATGCATTCATGAATCTAATTCATCATCACTCGGATTGTTTCATTATGCAAATTTATTTTTACAGATCCTCGAAACTTTCGATTCTATCAAGACTTCCAAAACAAATTTTTGTTACAATTGTCGAATGTTAAGTAACGCTGAAGACATTGTCGAAAATCTTGTTACTATTTTGAAGTGTATCATTCTACACTTCCTAAAAGAATATAAAAGTGCTTTGGAAGCTGTTCGTAGGCAGATATTATCGTCGATGCATATGAAAAATCATTAAAACGAAATATCTCCTAGCTCAGTCTGAAAGTTTGGTTTACTATGTACTAGGCATCTTCATCGAGAATGTTCAGTCGTCGTACGCAGGGATCAGCACAGTAGTCTAATCAAAGTGTTAAACGGCGGTCTAGGGATCGGCATGATGTTTAACGCGTTTACGAACACAATTAGAATCAAATTAATTGTTTCGGGAAGATTGCGAAATAAGCGTAGCGTGTGGTTTTTATTTTCGAATATATCGAATATACAGTTTAACGTTTAAATAAAAAACGAATTGTGATAAGCATCGATAATTTATCAAGAAAAACAATCGTTCGTGTATATTTCGAAGCACGTTCGTAAGAGCGCGGATAAGAATGAGAAGTACTTCCACCAAAATAACGTTTATAAGGAAAATTTCTCGTCTGTATTTTTCAGTAGGTTCACTCCTTAGTTTTTAACGAATGAATTTATTATTATTGTTCTATTACTATTCATATATGGGCGCGCCTATCGTATCGCTCTCGCCAACACGTTTTTCTACGCCTTGTTTTCTGTATACTTTGATGAAATTCCAATTGTCCCGATTGTCAAAACGACCCACCATTGATTTCCTATTTTTCAAAGAATCGCGTATCGCGACGACACGCGCCGCACGAATAGTTATATTTTATTTATCGAATGTTTTTACTCGAATCCGAGGATGGTCGTAACTACGATAGCCGCGCCCCTAAATTTTAATCGTTACATATTCTTTTTTCTCCTTCCTTTTATTTAAGGAATGCCGACATTCGCGCGAAAGGTGAATGTCGCACAGAATTTACATTATTTACGATTATTTAAGACGTGCTTTCATGAATTTTTGGTATGATTCGCAGCGGCTCTATCCGTTGGTGAAGTGTATAGCAATATGTATTTACTAATTAGAGAAATGGTTATTAAAATGGAGTGAAACCAATACGGCGTTTTGTATGGATTATTGAGCATTCTGAATGCCTCACGACGTCACTCTCAGGCACTGTAACAAGTATGTAAATTTTGTTTTCGTACCATTTTTGTCACTTGGTTCTTTATTTTCTTTTTCGTTGTAAGGTAAAGGTCCCTATTATCGACACATTTTTTGACATGGCGAACGATGATAAGAGATTCTGAGTACTGTCTTTTACTTGCGTCTGGTATGTCAAAATTACGTTGCGACTTACACGAAATGTTTATATGGAAATTTTCTATTTAAATTCCAACATAATTTTGACGTATCTTATCGTTACGAAAAATGAAGTAATTATATTTGTTACATTTGTTCGTGAAACAGAAACAAAATTGTTCGTAACTTTTCGGCAACGCTATGTTGATTTCTCCGTTTCAACTTTTCACTTTTGTCCTCGAATGTTACCATTAATTTTTTGCGATTTTATTGCGTTGATACGCCTAAGATAGTGATTACAGTGTTATTGATATCGTTAAATTTCAACTATATGTATAGTTTACACGAAAAATAGAAGGAAGAATTTAATGTTTTTACCAAGTTGTTGACAAATGTAAATATGAAATTAATGAAATGTGTCGATGAATGGGTTAGTGTCAAATTTAGGTGCACTTACGTTATTGCCCCGCCGTACTGCGATGCTCGAGCATCTTTCGAGGTTTCGTTCACGGAATGGCGCAGAGAAGAAGAAGAAAAAAAAAATGAATCACGTTTGACGCTCGTTCATAGGATCCGATGCGTAAAAAGTGCGATTTAGAAAGCCTGTTTGTAATTCTTAGCGATAATTCGTAGCAGTTTCTCTTAGTTTATTATCTGTGCTCCGTATCTCTCCGTGAAACGTTCACTTTACATCGAAGTAAGTTGGTGTAGTAGCTTTAATACGTTTCATTAGCATTCTTAGCGCGTCTCCCAACCATATTCTTTTAGTACTTCGTCCCGAGTGAGAACCAAAAGAAAGACGACGATGAAGAAACGAACATAATCGTACGTTGCGTTTTTTCGTAGAATTACAGTGATCGAGGTAAAGTCGTATTTACAGATCTCACATTATTTACTTTTTATACATGTAACATAGGATTATTGATTTAATTATATATGTTATTATTGATCGTATTCGCACAACTCTATTATGTACATGGTTTTACTAACCGATTGTTTAACCAATTGAAAGGATAGTTTTAATAATCATTTTTTATTTTTTTGCAAATGTTGTTTGTCTCACCTTATGTTTTATTTAATTATACATCGTATCACACGTTTATGTTTTCAGTTATCTTAGGACGATCCGATTTCGTTGCCATTATACATCGTGCGCGCTGCCCCTTCCCCCCGCCACCAGCCCTACCCTGCTAATCGTAACGCCCTTTTCGTAAAAACGATGAAATATAAGTATCGCACGTCTTGTTGTATAGCTGTATATTATTTTACTTGTACCTACTAACTCGTACAATCTTTGCACAGAATTTCAAGGAGTGTCCGAGAAATTTGCAAGAAGGCATATACCGTACGTGCTTCCACTCGTGTACTAATAACAACCTTTTCGTCCGTAAAGCTTCGGGAAGCAGGAGTTCCAAAAATCAATCAGATTTGTGCAGCTGTGTGTATTAATTTCCTACATCGACATAGGAGCTTGCGCGAAATAAAGACCAAAATTCTGCATTCTCGAAAACGATCATTGATTTATTTTAAACGTTTCGTATGTTCATTTGTTCATTCGGTATTTATAAAACTACAATTACGTTCAACGTTATACCCGTGACGTTAAATGGAAAATGACGATAGAAGAATACATTTTTTTTATAGGAAATTAAGAATCTAATATAAAATTGAAAATTTTAAGAGGAATTCTTAGAAGAAAACTTTGCAATGAAATTTTTCTGGTATAAAAGAGATTATAATAATTATTATATGTAGAATTAAACGTTGTCCTATATTTAAATATGTGATGGTTTTACGATAATAACTGTTTCGACATTGTTACTAATTTTTATATAAAAGCTTTTCAATAAAATTTCTTTGGAGTAAGTGAGATTACAATTAATTATTATAAACCTGATCATTGTGGTCTATTGGAATATCTAATGGTTTTACATTAATAACTGTGTCGACATTATTATTAATCTTCGCTTGAAAGATTTTCAATGAAATTGCTGCAGAGTAATAGGAATTGTAATTAATTATCAAATAAATAAATATTGTACTATATTTGAAAGTGTAATGGTCTTAAGTTGGTAACTGTGTCCATTTTATAACTAATTATTAGAACATTTCACCACATTTGCACAGGTAATTGCTTTAACGAAACGTTAAAAAGTAAATTAATGCTCGTTTTCGAAACTGCACAGCTTTAGTCGTTATTAATTTTCGACCTTGAATACGTCGCAGAGAAATTACATACCTAAATAATGCAAAGGAGTCGTTATCTGTTATCAGATCGTGAACGTACAGCTATCGATATCGAGGTGTTTCGAAACGATCAATGTTTTCAAATAACAGCGCACTCGAATTTGGCTGTCTTTGAGTTCGAAAAAGTCGAATTCCTTAACTCGCGCGAAAGAAAAAAACAGAAAACAAAGTACGTAAGTATACGAATCGTGGGACAACTCCAAAAGCTATGTAGCAGTGACGAGCAATGCCATTCGTTGCCAAAGTGAGTGTTGTTTTTCGTTTGTGTGTTAACTTTACGATCAGAGGAAGCGGTGGAGCAACGCGTCGGCTCATTAAACGTTTCCCTGTGTACTATACGTTTTTCTATTAAGTATTACAGTGTTTATGATTTTTCGTCGAGCAGCTTGTAGCTTGAAATGTAGCTGCATAATAGCCCGATCTTTTGTCGGAGCAGGAATACTCGTGTTTAGAATTTATAAGATGTCTGGAACGTTTTAACACGTTGATCATCACGTCATCCATATATGCGGGCCAAGACTTATCACCGAGGAACTAAAATAATTAATTTTGAAGGCAATGCGTCATAGAAAATAAATTTGACGATGTTACAAAAATAAATACCACCACAAATTAGTTCCTAATTGGATAGAAACAAAGTTTTAGCTTCGTGGAAATTTTCACGAGTATTAGTTTGCCAATCGACGTATCAAAAGATTCGGGGAAGCGTTTAGACAATATTTTCATAAACGTTTTGGCATAAGAAATTTGAATAAATTCGAAATTGTATCCGTGGTCGACGCGATTGTTCTTGCTCGAGACGCGTTACGTTGCTTAAAATTACTTTCCAGCAACGCGTTGAGATTCCGAGTTGCGAATGGAAACAACTTTCGAGCGATAGAATACCCATTTTCAAGATAACTTTCATCGAGACAAGGAAATAGCAATATTTTTGCTACTCGTTCATAATACTATATCATCGATGTTATCTAATGTGTTAATGACGATGCCAACGTACGCATTCGCAATAATGGTTGATTAAAGCTATACAGATCTTATCGTTATTGTCCGGTCGAAACGATCGAAGCTAGTTTTACACAAAATACCCAACAACGATGCTGTTGCGTGAACGGAGAATATATTTAATTCGACTCCATCGTTGACGAAGTTTTAATTCTCATTGTATTCTAGTAAGACCTCGCGAGATGTCTGCATAGTTTCCATTTACGACTAACAACTGTGTACCGTAGACGATGTGGTCCCAAATATCACAAATCCATGTGCTTGTACGACGAAAAAGTTATGTGTTAAGTGTTTTAGCACGAATAACCGCAAAATCCCATTTACCTTCTTTCGATACATTTTAAGATTATTGTATTAAGCCTTAGACGGCTTAGACGACCACGAGATTTTATTGTATGTATGTAAAATGTCCAAGACTACATATAACCTAAACAGTCGTGTCCTGAGAACCTTGTTGGCAAATATTACAATATTAACACTTTATCCACCTTTATCTAAACCTATTTACATACAGGATTTTAATTCCAGTGTTTACCTTCTGGAATTTATTGACTGTACTGGTTGTCTACATAGAATGTTCAATCTGTTTTGGAAACAGATTTGACTTTGGATGTACCTAGTAACAGTATGCAGGAATTAGTGTCAGCTTCAAATAACATGTATACTAATGGAATCAATTCTTTTCAATATTGTAGACTGTTTCTAAGTTGACCAGTAGATAAAGTGTTAATGTGTTTGTTAGGTAGAAACACTTCAGAATAAAAGTAATTGTAACAGCAACAATTGTGTGCACGCATAACTAAATGCATACATACAGTGTGTGTAGAATGTATTCGTACACCGATCAATTTCCCAAAAAACTTTTGTGTGAAATTGTAGTTTCTTAATTTCTTTTTTTATAATCAACGATATTCTACATATTCTCGGAAATCTCTAGAATATAGTTCAAACAACAATTACTAGTTTATATAATTTGCGAAATTAACAAGAAAGTACGAAAAGTGAGTAAAAGTATAGAAGCAATAAGTATTTGTACGATTTTTATGACGAACCATTTACAGTAGAGTTTGTAACGTAAACACATTAGTTTATTGCTCCGTACGAATTAGAAAACATCAAATTTTCAGGAAAGTACTTTTAAAAAAGACTTTAATAGAGGAATTGAAGAAGATCCCACGAAGAAAGTATTATATACTTGTAATATAAATTTCTTTTTTCTTTTAATCAAGTTTTAAAAATTAAACAGTCGTGCGAATACTTATTGCTTCAACATTTCTATCGATTAACTGTTTTTTTCTTGTTAATTTCGCAACTTACATAAACAGCTATTTCTGTTGTTGTAATCTATTTATTCTAGAGATTTGCGAGAATATGTAGAATGTCATTGTTTACAAAAAGTAAGTTAATAAATTACAATTTTACATAGTTTTTTTGGAAATTGATCGGTGTACGAATACTTTCTACACCCACTGTACAATTGTACATCCCCCCATAAAAGTATGTGGACACTTCCTGAATTGGAATAGAACCTATGTATCTAAAAAAAGTTAAGAATTTATTAATGAATATCACTTATGTTCTTATATTTACTTTCTGCTACATTAAAAAATATATTTTATGAATAGTTTATTTAATGTCTATTTAATCTATCCGTCATGTGCTCTTAAAACTTCTTTTACCAATCTTGGGGTTCTAGCTATGAATTTCATCATTGTGTCCGAAGTTATATCATTTCTTTTACTTTGTAATATCTCGTCATAAATGTTTTTCAAACGTTGGACATTCTTTCTGAATTGTTCTATCTCAATGATGCCATAGTTTTTCTATGAATTTTAATAAGCTACTAAAAATTTCAATATTATTAAGTGTTATTAAATACATATCCAAAATAGAGTTTAGCGACATAAAATTGTATACTAGTAATTTTCTGTGTATATTAATTATTCACTGAACGTGGTAAGCGTTCACATATTTTTGATCGGGGTGTACCTCCTCAATTGGTCTCTAAATATCTTAAAATTCACAATTTTCCTTCCTCAGGCCAACGTACGATTTATTAAATATGTGTAGCATCGAAATAGCAATTGCTAATTCGCTTAGCTCAACAAGGGTCCCCGATAAGACCTTCATGGTCGTCTAAGGGTTAAAATGAGCGATCACGCCATGAAGAACAAAGCTCGTTACCGAATCAACTCTGTTTACACGCACCACTGTTAAAATTAAGTTGAATCTACAAATGAGTCAAGAATGAAGAAATATATTCTCCAGTGTACGTTTGAAACATTGAAATACGCTGTAATATTTTGAGATTTGTAAGCTAGTAGACGCGCATACCCCGAGATTGGAGGGGACGCGCGGTAGTGGAAGTCGATGAATAACATTCTACTCAATTCTTTGTGAGCCGATCGTAAATAGTAATACATAAATACAACTAACCTTTCACTGCGGAGAACTTGGACGCAAGTACTTATTTATCATAGTGAACGTAAGAGAGATATAGCGAACCAATAAAATTAATGAGGCGAAAAGACAATGGGCCAACCATCTTGGAACGAAATCTATGCAAGGGAAACAATTACAACCAGTCTTACAGAACTAATTTATTGACGCTTCGACTCGTTAATTACGCTCGAATTGTTGATTATGTTTCTTAACCAATCATAATTTCTATAGCGACGTCTATAAATATTTTAATCTTTACAATTGGAACGGAGTTAAAGGGTTGTACCGAGTCAAGAGATATAAAACAAAACGATTTTTCAAGAATTTTTTATGAAAAGGTACTTGCATTTATTCTATTGATTCTTTTTACATCGAATTAAGTAGATATATATTTTTGTTTATGAAAATATTATAATACTTTGTCGAGGCGCTACGGCTGATTTTTGAAAGCAGCTCCAAAAAAAGGTGTTTTGCGATGATCAATATGTTTCTGGGCTAGATTAATAAAAAAACAATGAAGATTTAGTTAATGTAATTGTCTTTAACCAAAGGAATAAGCAAAATATTACGTTTCTGCAAAATGGTGGATTCTCAAACAAGTATTTTTATTTTCGACAAACACTTGGTCTAAAATTGTTTATAAAATGAATAGTACTGATCTGATGGGAAAAATCTTTGATTAAAAACTAAAAATTCAAGTTCTGAAGTTTATGTAGAAATTAGTTTTAAGAAAAACGTTTTTGAGTACATTTTACACCTAATAAAAAGGTCTTTACAAATATACCTGTCACTTCGAGAATATTTGTCGAGTCACTGTAACATTTCTTTCTAATATACTCAAGATTATGTAAGTAGTTCATAAAAATGCAAACACTGGAAAATTGATTTTATGAAAATACTGATTAGGGATAACCCCTTAAGGCAGGCAACCATTTTAAGAGAGCAAGCATTAAGTGTTTTTATAGATAGTTTTTTTACAGAGAAGAATTTATGTAGAGATTCTTTAGTGTTGAGGATATGTTAGGTATGTTTTTAAATATATTTGGTAATTATTACAATTCAGTTCACACAGAAATCTTTGAGATGCTGTTTTTTTTTAAATCATTTTTTCAAACTGTGGGAATGATAACTCAACAACTAATCGATTTGCTTTATTTAAATGCCTTAAATACAAATTAAAAATTAGGATAAAATCATTGTGTAAAGTATGTTTTTTATTGCAAAAAGTGGTAAAAATTGATACTTTTCTTTTAAATACTTTAAACAAATTCAATTTTCTATACTTTTGACTGCAGTTTAGTTCATATTCTTACAAAACATGTCAACAATGTAGAAAAAAGTCTCGTTGATTTATGATAACAATTGTGACCACTAGAATTCCCACCAATAGAAGACTCGGGTGAAAACTTGCTACAGCTGATATGTCAAAGGTTTCTGTATAAAATAAATTGAAAAAATTGCCGAATGTACTTTAAAACATGCCTACAATATTCTCAAAGTTACAAAAAAAATTTAATAAATCACGAAAAGCATTTATGATTTGGTCTCCTAATGTGATTTTTTATCTTTCGATCGTTCAAGGCGACCGCGGTTCAAGGTCCCCACCATCTCTTATGGCTATCCACAGAACTGCATTACTCCTTTCCTCGCTAATTTACAAATCCACGCTCTCGGTATTTTAAACAAAAAGATAAGACGTAAAGATAAGTATCCATCATGATTCACGTTGAGGAAAATGAACTTGAACTGTTTCATTTTATACCGATTATGGCATACCGAGTGAGTCATCAAAGATAGCAGGATTTTATTCGAATAATAAACCACGAATGAAAACTCTTATTCGTTCGACGTAAAATATGTTTCAATTGTAATTATATTGGTAATTTTTTTTTTTCTTAAATCAAATAATCTTTAACGTCGCATCAATCATGGGTTATTAGCGACTTACAGAAACAGTACAGAGTTATTAAATTTTGTTAAAGAACTGAATAGTCTTGCAGAATTCTACTAAGGTGTCCTGGTATTTGAAAGAATAGTTGGCTTCACTGATGCTATTACGGATGTTCAACTTTCTCCTGATTTCGTTGTATTTAGGGTAGTCACGGATGATATGGTTAATAGTGATTTGAATGTTACATTCGTCACAATTTAATGATTGGCTTCTGTTGAGTAGGTGTGAGTGAGTAAACTTGCTGTGGCCGCTTCTGATTCGTGTTATTGCTATTTGCTGCCTTCGCTTGAATTTTGGATTCGTTTGTAAATCAAAAAAACTTCCTATAGCTTTATGAACTGTGCTAGCTCTATATGTTCTCCATTTTTCAGTCCAAGACTGCCTTAATAATGTTTCTAAGTGTTTAACGATGTCCGAGTAAGTATTGTGAATAGATTGGCTATCTGTTTTAAGGGTAGCTGCTATTTTCGCTTAAATATCGGCCATTACATTTCCATGAATATCCTTATGTGATGGAACCCATGCTAGAACTACCGTTTCGTCGTCCTTATCTATTTTGTTGAGTAATTCCTGTATATCAATATACATTTCTGCTGACTGATTTGTTTTTTGACTCCGTAACAGCGTGAAAATAGAATCAGAGAATATGATAAATTTAGTTTGGTTTTGGAAATTACTATCAATATACTCCAAGGCTAGAAGAAGAGCGTTGGTAATTTTGATTGAACATATAACGTCTCAAAAGTTGTTTCCTTTGATCTGTTGTTCGATATTCGAAATGTTTTATCTACTTAAACATTTTGTTCATTCGTGAAATGCTAGCTTGCATCTACACGAGTATCGTTTTACACGATACTTGAATTCTTGAATTCATCTTGAGGCGTTCGCTATATCTCTTTTACCCAGAATGACACTACTGTAGGTTCAGAGATGGGTAAATATTCGCTTTATTCGAATAATGGATGACGAATAAAAACAGCGCAGAGATATTTATTCGAGACGTTTATCCGATTGAATCATTATTCGGATAAATTTCAATTAGTCCAACGTGAGATGCAACTTATTCATTACGTAACTCACATTTTAATGTTTCGTAAACATATTATTTAGATTAAAATTTCGCTCATTGTTGTCTGGAGTAGTAATCCACCCTGTGTATAAAATATTTTGTCATTTCTGCGTTCAACAGAACTCGTCCAATTGCTTAATTACTCGTTGCAAAATAGAGCAGCCTAATCTTTGTTTGACAGAGATTAGTATACACACAGTGACAACAGTGAAAGGGTTGATGTATATGCGATGAGCGATCAAGAGACAGATTGTGCGCAATAACAGATTAAAAAAAAAAAAAAAAAAAAAAAAACAGGAAGAAAAATATTTTCTTTTAAGGCATTTTTAATTGGTGAGTCTGTAAGCGGCCCGTTTGTTGCAGGTTTGTCCGTAGGATTAAGTTGTTCTGTTTAAAATTAAGACAGTTTTATCTTAACGGATAAAAATTCGGAATTTCTATAAACAATCAAATTCTTAGCTTTGCAAGGTCAACAATTTTGAAATTGTGATTGTCTTTTTAAAATTCTTGTTCACGCGATAGCCAGAATTCTACAAAATGAAAATAATTATGATGTATTTTGGATAGGAAAATCAAAACTGTTCGAATTATGGACACTATTAAACAACTTTTTTCTTATGCTTCTTTCAACAGTGTATGAAAAATGAACAATCATTAATGCTTGAAAAAATGTATGCACAAATATGTGTACAAATTTTGAAATCGATAGGTCCAATACTTCTTTCTTCTTAATTACTTAAAGGATATTTCAATTTCCTTTTTGAGAAGTCGGTCTAGTTTGGATCCTTTCAAATTGATTAATATTTGAAATTTCTTGAGGAAACTATTGGACATATCAATTTCTCGACACATATATTTATTCATATATTTATGTTTTATCAAGCTACAGAAATTTGGTCAAATATTTAAGTACTGGTTCTATTTGGAAGATATATCAAATAGAATAAACTATTTTGTCGAAGCAATATATTATTGCGCAAAGTTTATTAAAAAAAAAGAACTTACGCTCATAAAGAAACAAAAATAGTAGATCATATCCACGGGTAAGCCTCCAATAAATCTTCACGTGTACGAGGATCCAGCGGAGAAGAATCTTGATCTTCTACGCTGACACTTGACGGTCGTCAAAAAATTTCATCACCGATTCGACCGAGCCACGAGGGCTTAAACTCGGAGATGGGCAGAACTTTACTCGAATAACAAACGAATAAAAACTGTACAGCGATTTATTCGCAACGTTTGTTCGATCAAAAAGTTTCTATTCGTTCAACGTGAAACAATGATCCAATTATCGTTATTCAAAGTTTTCAGCTAACGAAAATTTTGTCCATCTCCGCCTATAAACTTACACACGCGACAGTAGGAATATTCTCGATCCATAGCGTGTAACGTTTAGACTAACATTAAGATGCTGAAACATACGAAACGTGATTGTCATTTACTCTGCAGTAAGTCCTCAGCCTATAATCTCACAACAATTTGCGATAACTCGAAACGAAGAAAAAAGAACAAAACAAGACGAAAAAAAAAACAGAAACAAAAACCTGTGAAATGGAAACGCGTCGCTGGTGAAACATTCGTGTTCGACCTATGCGCAATGTGTTCAGTTGAGTTTTTACATGAATCGTCGTGAAACGCGACATGTAAGCCTATTCGGAGACGCAAGAAAATCGATCCAGGAAATCGTAGATCGCACGAGTACTGCAGGGTTTACGGGGAATCGAGATGCTCGTTAAAAAGTCAAAGTTAAACTTTAAGCAATCGAGAACAAAAAAAGAGTGGAAAAAAAATAATAAAAAGGGAGAGGAAGGAAGAGAGTGGAGGGGGGAATCGTAGCGAAGGCATCTGGAGCACTTGTTCAGAATTTCGAGACGACGAGACGATTAGTAATTAACAATGTTTTTGGGAACCGTGTCTACGTTCCACGCACGATCGCCAGATCGAATTATTGGTGTCCGTAGAGGTATATATATTTTCTTACTGTATAACGATAATTAGCTCCGCTGCTTTGACACGTTAAGGCCTTAGTACATTAAAATCAGTTACGCTGCTGCATCGCGGTGCCGAATAGGGTTGCCAACTTTATCCAGTATGAAAACAGATAAGAAATTTCCATCTTTATTATGCGTTAGAAAATCAATTGTGGTACGAGTTTGGTGTTTTCTAATTTTTACAAATAATAAAAAGAGAAAATAGAATTGAAATCGGTTTGCTCATCAAAAGCCCTCTTTAGAGCAACAATTTTCGAATCTCAAAATGAAAACGTCTAAAGATGGAAGCTTCATAACATTCTTGAATTAAAATTATGCAATATCTTGTGTGATATTAGAATTGTATAAATGAAACATGAAATAGGCAGTTAGAAACTAATAAATGGAAAATGATTGGTAATCTCGTGAATGAATTAATAATGTTAGGCCGTTTGGTAGATAGCCCATCGTAACTCATTCATGCATATTATCCCTTACACACTATAGGTAATATTATATATGTATGTGTATATTGTATTACCTATATGTATAAAATATAGAATAATCTATATGATCAAAAATATATAATATATATTACATAATATTATATATATATAAATGGTGTATCCTCCAGCATTATTCATCAATGTTCATGAGATTACCCATACCTTTCGTTTTCCATTTGTACCATTCTTGAGAAATGAGAAACACTAACTTTTGTACCATACCAGATTTTATTACGACTCTGAAATGATCATTCTGTAGAAAACGTAAAAGAGGAAACAGAAAGAGCTGTAGAAGACTGGTTGGCAACCCTAGTACCAAGAAACGAAGGGAAACGATCGTTTCGTTGCTCGATCGCGATGAACGAATCGTGGATTATAGATGATCGCTCTGTACGTTGTCGATTAAAACCCGACAATTTGAGAAACGTTCCTCGTTGAAATTCTAATTCGAACTGATTTATGGGAACTAGAGCCTTAAGCTAGTTGTACAATTTTCTTAGATATCTATTGTTTTAATATATGGATTGTCTATATTGTCCGAGTGCTCGTGTTTATTAAACGAACAGGGAAAAAGAAATGAATAATTTTTCTGGGAAATCCGGGACAACAACGAGAATGAAAGAATTCGAGTGTCCCCGGATTTCAATTTTTTTCAACGAAAAGAAAAGAAGAGATACAAGCGAAATAGGTATGCGCAGAAGCGACGAGGCGGCGTGCTTCTGTTAAATATGTTTCATGGATTTGTTAAGAATCACAAAATGTCTTTCTAGCTAGTATAGTTAACGGTAATTAAGAACTCGCTGATTCCACGTTCTCATGGCTCATGGCGTCACAATAAAGAATAACAATGAACACTACACTCTAACAAATACTTATTATAAATAAGATATAACAAATATAAAGGATAAATATATTATATTGAATTAATAATGATTTAACGAGATGAAATTTTGGTACAATAAAACGAAAAGATCAACGTCGTGGAGATTATTTCCCTTGTGATATGTATCCTGAAATTCACGTTATTGTCCAGTTCATTGATGTTTTTCCATATCGCAGTAACTATTTCATCTGCGTTAAATTGAAAAGTTCAGAATTCCTTGATTTATAAATAAATGGATTTTCTTAGTAAATACACAAATGTTTTATTATCGAATACATTTTTCGTATACACCGATTGAATGTTCCATAAATATAATTTAAAATAAAAATGATTAATATTTTTTTAAATATACAGAGTGTCCCAAAAATGTCGCAGGTCCTTGAAAGGGATAGTTCGGGGGTGATTTGAAACAACATTTTCGCTAAGGAAAAAAATGTTTCAAATCATCCCTCGAACCACGCCTTTCAAGGATATCCAACATTTTTGGGACATCCTGTATTTTGTTCAGTTTAAATTTATAATCAGAGCTGGGTAAAATACGTATTTTAAATAGTAAATAGTGAATAAATATTTTATTTCGAATCTTGCATGTATTTTTAAAAATAAAATATTTTGTTTCGGATCATGCAAGTATTTTTTGAAATAAAATATTTAATTGCTGAAATTTTATATCCCATTTGAAATACTATTTTATTTTAATTATGAAGAATCTATTGTTTGAAATAGTATTTAAAATATTTATTCTACAAATATTACCCACCTCTGTTTATAATATACGCTTGGATATACCGCCAATTGGTATACGTTCTGCTGTATCGATGCAAGCGATCCTCCCACTTACCCAAAGATTTCTACAATACCGACGAATATAATAGTTTTCATTTTCTACATATTGCATAATAAGCAAGATATTGAAATACAACTTAAGTTAACTTCAGCATTTCCGTCTTTAAGCACTGAATTTATCACGGATATTTTCGCACATAATTATTAATATTTATTCGAAGATAGTAGAATCTATGTAATTATTTCTCTTATCAACGTCCAAAATTCTGTTTGCGTAATTGTTGTATACAAAAATTTATTACCACTTGCGCATCAACAATGGAGCAAATGATAGATCAAATTGCAATTATGGGAGCGAAAGTGGCGGAAATTCAGTGACAAATAGAGAAAGATGAGACTCGATTGATCGATCACTCGATGACGCTTAGCCAGGCCCGTTGCTAGAGGTACTAACGGCCTTATGTCATTTTAATTTACGAAATTAACAAGAAAGTACGAAAAGTGAGTAAAAGTATAGAAGCAATAAGTATTTGTACGATTCTAATGACGAACCATTTACAGTAGAGTTTGTAACGTAAACACATTAGTTTATTGCTCCGTACGAATTAGAAAACATCAAATTTTCAGGAAAGTACTTTTAAAAAAGACTTTAATAGAGGAATTGAAGAAGATCCCACTTTGAATAACTAATAATTTAGTTAACTTAACGCCTAGAAGAGTTGCAATAATGATAAAATCAAAGGGAAATGCCACGAAGGAAGTATTATATACTTGTAAATCAATGTAAATTTCTTTTTTTTTAATCAAGTTTTAAAAATTAAACAGTCGTGCGAATACTTATTGCTTCAATATTTCTATCGATTAATTGTTTTTTTCTTGTTAATTTCGCAACTTACAGAAATAGCTATTTTTGTTGTTGTAATCTATCTATTCTAGAGATTTCCGAGAATATGTAGAATGTCATTGTTTACAAAAAGTAAGTTAATAAATTACAATTTTACATAGTTTTTTTGGAAATTGATCGGTGTACGAATACTTTTTACACCCACTGTAATTAACTTTATATAATTAACTTTATATAATAAAAATTATATAATGAAATACTTCATGAAAAATAGACGGAGATTTAATCGTTCAATCATATGAAAATTTCGAATAAATCTCTGTACGTTGATTTTATTCGTAATTTATAATTTTAATAAAATTTTGTCCATCTCCAACGCGCCATTAGCAAGAGGCACCCCGAGGCGCGATACATCGGCTGGCTTCGTGTAAAGTCGGCCCTGCGCTCGGCCATCTGTAAAGCCGACCGGATTCGAAGCTGTGTGCGTGTCCAGTGCTCCAGTCGTGCCAGAACCACCGACCGGTGCGAACGTCCTTCTTTCCTCGTTTACCTACTGTCGTGTATACGTGCGCATCGGTGATACATAACGGTCGTGTTGAACACTCGCTCATCGCCACCGAAATTCCATCGTCCAGTGCATTTTTAGCTGGTCTTTTGAACCGATTCGAACGCGAGAGACTGTCCAGAAAATTATTCTGTGCGCGAGAGAATCGCCGTTTCCGTGACACGTATTAATGTGGAAAAGTTAACGAGAAGCGATCATCGGGCGAACGTTGTTGCCTTTTCCTGTAAACGTGCATTCAACGAACGAATACATCATCGACGTATATTGAAGTAATTTTGGCTTTCCTGTTCGCGGAACAGTTCTAACGTTCTTGAACCGGTGGCGAGTACCGCCTCGGAAACGATTTCACGATCGGCGACGTGAAGTGCTCCGAAAGTGTTGTAACAGCACGGTCGGCGAGGAAGTGAGTAAACACGTTTCTTTCTTTTTCTTCTCCTTTCCTCGACTGAATACTGATAGTGCAAAGTACAAGTTTTCTCGTGTGTTTTCTCCCCTCGATCGTTGCCCACCTCCGTGTCGGATCCTTAGCTAAACTTTTTGCGCGTTTTTTTCACGTTTTGTCAGTCATTCGCATTTCTTTTAACGCGGTCGATCATTTTATGACATCTCGATAAGTTAGATTCGGCGCGACTTTATCGCTAGAACAGCGACTTCCGAAACTCTTTTTGATTAGAGTTTGTTCATTTGACAGTATAATTACCGAACGTTGACATTCTGTTGTTGTTAGTGTATACCGAGTGCAAATATTTTATTCTTAACTGTAAACTCCTGAAGAGGCTCCAAAATATAGAACAAAACATCGAGTTCATTCGAATCATTTTTATGTATTCCATTCATTGTAATAACGAAAGATAAAAGAAAATGTACAGTTCTACATTTCAGAGGCGAACTGTGTTATATCCAAATGTTGGAAATTTCTGATGAATATGTTTAACTCATATTATGACAGCGTCATACAGAACTTTTTTAATTATCGGAACAATTTTCGACTCTCAGTATATTTATCGAAGGTTGTCATTCTTTTCTCATTAATGTACATTAAGTGCGAATATTTTATTAGTAACTTTAGATTCCTGAAGAAGCTCCAAAATATCGAATAAAACTTCAAGTGTATTTGAATCGTTGTTATCTGTTTCGTTAATTATAATCAGGCAAATTAAAGTAGTATATACACGATCTATACTTAACTATATTAAGTTCAAATGTTAGAAATCTGCGATGCATAAATTAAGTCGTTCAACTAATGTTACATCTTTCATTTAATTTCGTATTTCTTTTCGATATTCATCGCAAAATATTAATTTATCAAAATTTAGATGTACTATAATCTGTCTCAGGTACAGACAATCAAATGTACGAATTGAAAAATCAAAGTGAATTGGCAAGGTTCAGCAAATTGCTACCGTACAAAGTAAACATACATAAAGGCCCGTGTCACTTAATCTTATATACGAATTTGCTTATATTATTTTGGATACGATTTAATAATTTATTTTATATATTTATTTTTCGTTAATATTTTTACTTCGCATTGGATGCTTTATTTTATGTATTCAGTTTGCTATTTCATTTTTGCATAGTACTCAATGGTTCATTTTATATATTTGCTTTGCTATTTAATCTTCAATCATCACATATCAATTTAATCGCAACGTTTATTTCATCGAATGGCTAAATTTTTATATGTATTTTATCATGAAATTATCGTTATTTCATTCTGTAAATCAAATTCTAATTCTTATTTTAACAAATACCAGGCAATTATCATGTTTTATTCGTTATTCGTAATTTTTATCGCGATAAGAATATTGCCCATTCCTGCAATAGAATTCTTAACAATTATCCGAAGAGACCTCGTAAATGGATTTCTTCCAGTTCAAGTCTCATCATGGCATTTTATTTATCCTCCCTCCACTGCTCTTTACTACGATTACCATACGAGCGGCTACAAACGAGAAAACGATGGAAATAGAGCGCGTAAAATAAATATCACGTTGCTTCACATGAAATATCGTTTCTTTTTTTTTTTTCATCAAACTTCAAAGCTTAGTTATTTGTTGACCAGAACTATCTATATTTAATCGAAACAGTTTACATAGGGTTCTTCATATATATTTTTTTTTAACTAACGAATGACGTTTTTCTTTTTCTACGGATTTTCCGTCTGGAGTATAATACAGTGGGTGTAAAATGTATTCGTACACCGATCAATTTCTCAAAAAACTTTTCTGTGAAATTGTAGTTTCTTAACTTCCTTTTTTATAATCAATGATATTTCACATATTCTCGGAAGTCTCTAAGATAGATGTAGTCCAAACAACGTTTACTAGTTAATATTAATTTGTGAAATTAACAAAAGAATGCGAAAAGTGAGTAAAAGTATAGAAGCAATATGTATTTGTAGCAATAAGTATTTGTAACCATTTACAGTAGAGTTTGTAATGTAAACACATTAGTTTATTGCATCGTACGAATTAGAAAACATCAAATTTCCAGTGAAGTACTTTTAAAAATGGCTCTAATAGAGGAATTGAAGAAGATCCCACGAAGAAAGTATTATATACTTGTAATATAAATTTCTTTTTTCTTTTAATCAAGTTTTAAAAATTAAACAGTTTTGCGAATACTTATTGCTTCAACATTTCTATCGATTAATTGTGTTTTCTTTGTTAATTTCACAAATTATATTAACTAGTAAATGTTGTTTGGACTATATCTATCTTAGAGACTTCCGAGAATATGTGGAATGTTATTGTTTATAAAAAATAAGTTAATAAATTACAATTTCACACAGTTCTTTTGGAAATTGATTGGTGTACGAATACTTTCTACACCCACTGTATATATTTTGGAGAATTAGTGCAAATTGTTGAAGAAATAGAGGTTTATTCTGCTCTAAATTATAAATGTAATTATTAATGCTCTCGGGGAATTTGGAAGATTTTGTTATTTTCATTTGTTAAGGGGGTATTATCATCTAGAAGTTTGTTTTTTCAGTAATTTTTAGGAATTAATTTTGCGAAAACTATGAAACCTACAGTACCAGGGTTTTTTATGCATAATAAAACAGGTTTCAACTAACAACACAAATTTTTATGAAATACTTCATTGAAATCTAATACAAGTTACGCGCTGTTATGCAGGTTGTGGCGCGAGACGCTCGTTCAATCGGGCGCGCAGGTTGTGGCGGTTCTAGTCGTCTGAGATAGAAAAACAAATTTTTTTTTCAATCTACATGAATATAATTATCGTCTGAACTAGGATTAAGTAAGTACTAAATTTTTCATCGGAATCGTAGCTGTTTGAAAATTAAGGTTTAATTTTCCCGGAAAATTGTCAACTAAAATATGAGAACAGGGCTAAAATATTCAAGCTATCGGTATAATTCTAGTTCAGACCATAGGTGATGGTGCCTTCGAAATGTGTGTAAAACCAGAAGTCAGTCGGTCCAATAGTTTCTGAGACAAATGTGCCCCCGACTTGAAAAATGTCGTTTCGAGAAAAACGCGTTTAAAGTTTGCTATACATTTAGCACTAATACTGGTGAACAGCCTTTAAGCCTCTGTAACTATGAGAGCTCTACGAATTTCAAATTAATATTTTCGAGGCACTTTCTCAAAACCCCAAATGATAAGAAAATGCAAAAAAAGAGTCGAATTTTTGAAGTTTCTAGACGATAATACCCCCTTAATAATTCAATCGTCCTCGACGCAACGAGGAGGTGGGTTATCGCACACGACGTCTCTAGTACTTATCTATTCGTTACTGAAGGCTCATTTGTTCGCTTATAACATGTTTTCAACATGCTTGTTTTTCCAGGTTGTGGTAACATTTGACGAAAATTTATTATAATAGGATGTAATGTTTATTACTTAAACAATTATAATAACATATAAATCTATTGGTACTTACAGTCTTCGCAATCAATACAGTTAGAACGTTTTCGACTTGTATTAAAATTTGGATGGGTTATAACCTCAACATTAAATTATTAATGTGAATATTCAATTTTTTGGATAACTTATCTAAATTTTAATGATTAGGACCCGAATATAAAGATCGAATATGTTATAAATATATTGTTTTTGATGACTCTGAGTGTCTATAAATTTATTTATTTAAAATAATCAAAGCAATTTCTACAATTATTATAATATACATATATTATACATCTGTAATTTTTGTTTAACGAGTACATAATCGTTACCCATGCACACGTACTATTAAAATGACTAATGTTGTACTTAAGGCATCTTTAAACATTGTACAATGTTAGTAATTACGAAGAAATTAGGAGTGTTCATTGTATTAAAATATTACACTAATTTCATTTATTCATTCTACACAAGAGACTAAATTCTTAACTGATACTGTAACTTCTTTACTTCAATAAAATGTGTGATTGTTTACATGAAACCTACTATTTAATTTAGACTTTCTTCAATAGACATAGAGAGTACGAATACTTGTGGGATTGGCTGTAGTTTGCCTAAGCGAGAGTGAGGTTCCTATCCTACCGGGCGCCATAATCTGGAGACCTCACTCTTGCTCGGGCAAGCTCTAAACACAATAGTTAAATGGTCGAGTACTTCAATATTCACATGTCCAAGTATAAAACGTTGCAAAATGTAATACACATTGTGTGCCAGAATGACTGCGTATGGCATAATCGTTCTACGGATCATGCATGATCGCTATAATTCGGATGACGACGTTGAGTCGTCATCGGCAATACCGATTAACGGTAGCATTTGTAATTTAGGTGATTTTATGTTATGCGTTATTATTTTGTGCTAATTGCGTACTTTTAATATAGCAAGATTGCGGATACAATGGAGACGACGCGTCGTGGATGATGCTTTCCATACAATTGAACGAGACTCGGTTTCTTTTTGCAAATTTTATGTTAAATCTCTTTTTTTTTTTGTTAACGCCGACAACGCATCGTGGTTGACGGCGTTAATTACTTCAGACATCTATAGTATTTGTCCGAGAAGTTTGTCAACGACCGAACTAGTCGCACGATATTCAAACACTTGAATGTGTTTCGATCCAATCACACATTGTCATTTATTTAAAAAAGATGTGGATGGGTTCATTGACAAAAATAATGAAAGGTTTACCTTCTGTATTGCTAGTTATATGTTTTTATTTCGTACTCGCCTATCACGAGTCGAAGCTTCTGTGAAAATGACATAAACGGTAGTATAGTGTTTGAAGATGACAATAGGTGTAGTAATTACCGGATAATTCTTTCTAGGTTGACACTGCTGGTGATAACAGTTTACGTGTAGCGTGTTCAGTATTTGCATTACGATTATTCCGCGAAATGTTCGCGTAACTTTGCTCGTGGGGCCAATGAGCTCACGTCTGATTCGTGTGTTTGCTTTCTGTGAAACTTTTTCAATGGATCGCCAGAGCGGAAGCGAATCGAGCGTAACGATATCTTTCTGTAACCCCATGTGTCTCCAACGCAGCCAAAGTTTTTTTTCGAATAAATAGAATAATTCCCATCTCACAATGCATTTATCGAACACTTGTCATCTCACAATACGTACATTTAAAGGACACTTTTTTTTATCGTACACAGCATTTAATGATCCTTCGTATTATTTTGTTTTTACATGAGGTATAAACTTAAAAATGTATAAATAATTAAAATTGATAAACAATTAATGTTCAAATGTATTTTCTTTCTAAATAAAAAATTAAAATATTAATACTGTGTTTCTATAAAATATATTATTATTAAAATATATTTAGCAAACAGTTGTATTATTTTGTAACTACGTGACGTGTAAAATGAAAAGTGTTGACATTATCAAGAACTTACAATGAAATTTTAATCATTTTTAATATATACAAGGACAAGCAGAAAAAAACGTACTCTAAATTTGATGCACATTTAATACAACTAATTTATAATGATTAATGCATAATTGCATTTTATGTTTAAACGCAAATTAAAATAATAATTCATATTTAAAGTGATAAAATTAGTTGAAAGTTGAAGCAGTAATTTGTTCTTTTAGTCATGGAATATTTTTCATCTTAAAAATGTAGTCAGTGAACACTTTCATTATTTTGTAACTATGTAATGTTTTAATTGAAAAATATATAACAAACTGTAATTGTGTTGATCATAAATATTGTTTACACAACAAATGACTATTAACATTGGTTTTTTGGTACTTCCTATAGTCAAATTATATATAACACGTTTTCAATCATCCTTGATGTAGAAAGAGCAAAGAAAGAACATATTGTAAAATTGACACTCAGCTGTATTTTATGTTTGAAATGAAAATAATAATAGACGGCTAAAAATTGTAAAATCCGTTCAAGGTTGAAAAGTATCCTATTCCATCTGTGTAGTATCTACTATTTAAAGTAGTATTTGAAATATTATTTCGTTAAATTATACACGGTATTACACTCTGTAAAGGTTAATGACACCGCACAGTTGGTGGCAGTTGTATGGCTTTCAATTTTTCAAGTGTGATTCATCTGAACTCTATACTGTTGAGGTCAAGTCGAATATAGTTCTTTTGAAAATAAATCGATTCGATATCCAGCGACGAGTATCATTTCGTTGGCCTCGAGAAGTACTCGTCGAATTAAATGTTCCACTTTTAATGAACTTTCCAAGTACTTGATACCGTTAAATTGGTACCAAAGTCTGGAACGGCTACATATATGGTAATTCAAATTTAGTATCAGCTGTGTACAGCAATTTCTACACCTGTCCTATATTTAGAAGCACTGAGTCAGAAAAAGGCATTAATCTGCTCGTCGCATATTACTAGTCAGCAGTTGTCAACTATAGTATACACATGGGAGTTTTAACCCAGTGTTCCTCAAATTTTTTATTCTTCGCAGTCGAATGAAATTATTAAGTAAATGAAAATTCATTCGTGATTGAAAATATTTCTATTCAATCTGATGGTGTCTTTTTCTGTTAATTCAATCTATTCGTACGTTATCGATTGCGAAAGCGTAGAAATATAAATATAAAGAAAAATTGGTAGATTTGTATGAATTTTCTTGAAATTTATTTAATACTTTGTGTATATGTGTTTCCGGAAGACGTTTGTTTAATCAATTTCTCTACGTCTTTGTCACATGCCCGGCCCCTTCAGGATGATAAACTAAAGTAATACACATATTCAAAGAAAACACACGTTCTTATGAGGTTAATTAATACACATTAATAATGAAATAATTTATTAGAGTAACTAGACACAGCCAATTCTTATTACATGACTTTCAGGAAGATGTTTTAAAAGAAAATTTTTAATGAAAATTTAAACCAAATTTATTATCTTTCATTACTTCTATGTAGTAGGAGTAACGAGTATTGGATGGAGATGAAGAAGACGAGCTGGCAGACACCGAAATTAAATGAAAAATAAAGAAGATCAAAAGAAAGGAAGCTGCAAAGGAAGATGAAATTACAAGAAATATGTGGGTGCATATGGGAGGATCGACGAAAAGTATTTAAAATAATAACGGAGATGTAGAGAGGCGGTGGATTTTCGGAGGAGTGGAGAAATGTGGTCATTGTGCCTTTATTGAAAAAGGGTGATAAAGAGAATATAAAAAATTACAGAGATATCGCATTGTTCAACTCAGTGTACAAGACCTATGCAGCGATCTTAAATCAGCGTCTAAAATATAACGTTGAAGCAAAGGGAATTTTTTCCCTGAATCACAAGCGGGGCTTAAGAAACTCAACGGAACGATGGATAACATATACAGGGTGAGTCTTATAACGTGACGATCTCAAATAAATCGTAAGGTATTCGTTGTACGACAAAATGTTTCAAACAAAAGTTGCATGGTATCTAGGGGGACATACAGTCATGTGATCTGTTTTCTATTACCTCACTTTTTTATTGAGATATTAGGGTAACCTTCAGTTTTTTAAATGAAATGCCTAATATTTTTTTTCAAATTCGGATAAATCATCAAATTTTGCGTAAAAAAAGTATTACATGAAGTGGGACTTGAAATGAATAATTACTGAGATATTTATAAAAGAAGTTTATGAACAATAGCTGCTAAGGTTGAAGTACGACATCCTTCATTTTTTACAACTTCCTGTGATACCTTTTTAACCGACTTCGAAAAGGAGAAGGTTACTCAATTCAATATGTATCTTTTTTTTTTACGTTTCTGTACATTAAAATTGCCATGTTCTTTGAGTCTTCGACTAAGGCTTAAGAAGGTAGAATGCGAGGACTGATTTCGATTAGGATACTTAGCTTGGTACAAGATCTTAGCTCTTATAGCATTTTCTTCACACGCACCATAAACAATTATCATAACGTTGTTTCACTGTTACTGAACATCGTAAGAAAAATGTAGCACCTTTCTCAATACGACTTTAACGCTTACCGAGATACTAAATAGGCATTTCGTGTTGATGATTATTAATATTTAACAGGGAACTTGTTTACAGACATGACCTACCGACGTGAATAAAGTCGTGCTAAGAATCACGTTGACTAAGCGTATTTCCTAATAGAAGATTATTAATTTGAAGATATCTCAGTAATTATTCATTTCAAGTCCCACTTCAGGAATACTTTTTCACGCAAAATTTGACGATTTATCGGAATTCGAAAAAAAATATCTGACATTCCATTTACAAAACTTAAGGTAACCCTAATATCTCAATAAAAAAGTAAGGCAATGAAAAACAGATTGCAGCACTGTATGTCCCCCTAGATACCATGCAACTTTTGTTTGAAACATTTTGTCGTACAACGAATACCTTACGATTTATTTGAGGTCGTCACGTTATAAGACTCACCCTGTATAATCCGAAACATACGACTGAGAGGGTAACGATGTGAAAAGGTGGCGAACCGTATATTTTGTTTATGGATCGAAAAATGGCCTTCGAGAAAGTCACTAGATCAAAACTTTGGAAAGTGATGTAGAAGAGAAGAGTAAGAATAGGTCTAATAGAAAGAACAAAGGATTTGTATGTAGAGACATCGAATACGATCAGACTTAGAAAAAGATGGCCAAGCAGGCGGGATAATAATTGGGAAGGAAAAACTATGGTCATTGGCATATGCCGATTACTTCTTAGTGTTGGTGGCAGAAAGGAAGGAAGCAATGGAACAAATGATAAGAAGATTAAAGAGATTATTAGATAAAAGTAGCTTGGTGTTGAACACAAGTAATAAAAAAATGATGATTTTCAGAAAAGGAGGAGGTAGGACGAAAAAAACTAACTGGTTATAAAAAGGGAATGAAATTGAGGTAGTCAAGAGTTTCATACATCTAGGAGTCAAAGTGCAAAGAAATGGGGATATGATTGAACATGTGAGAGAAAGAGCTAAAATAATCAATGTAATAATAAGACAAGTAGGTATGGGGCATTGGAGACAAAAGGTTCAAAGACTGCTTTAAAGGGTAACACCGCTCTAGAGGCTGGAAAAAAGGCCTAACTTTGGTAATTAATTTTGAGGGTATCCCAAAAAGAATAACAAACAAAAATTGTTGTATTATAATTTTAGTACAAAATGGCGGCGACGAAGCGAGTCTTAAAAATTGACTTTTTTCAAAACGCTTTCACGGGAGGAAGGTTTTCTCGTTATATATAACATTTGGAACAAAAATCCAACAAATTTCATAATATATATACTGTTGACTATAGAAGTACGTAGCAGTTTTTTATTTAATGTAAACTTTCGTTTTTTTTAACAATTTACTATTTATTTTCTAGCCAAAAATTGGGTTAGTTCGCTATTTTTACAAGATTTGATTAAAAAAAAAAAAACCTCTACGTACTTCTATAGCCAACTGTATATAGATTACAACATTATTTGGTTATTTCCAGATTCTATACACAACGAGAAACCCGTCCTTCCGTGAAGGCGTTTTAAAAAAAGTCAATTTCGAAGGTTCGCTTTGTCGCCGCCATTTTGTACTAAAATTGTAATACAACAATTTTTGTTCATACTTCAAAGTAAAAAGTAAAAAGAAATCCTACTCTTTTTGCGATACCCTAAAAATTGATGATCAAAGTTAGGCCTTTTTTCAGCCTCTAGAGTGGTGTTACTCCTTAAGAGGAAGGTATTTTATTTATAAGGTTTCACCGTATAATTAAGAGTGTCACATATTTTCATGGAGCTGAATTTTTTGGGTGGACAGAAAGGGTACAACTTGAGATGGATACTACGTTTGAGTCGAGATACATAATTTGAACAGAAATAGAAGGAGACAAAAGTTAAATGAATGGAAGGAAAGCATTGAATATTGTAGAAGGGATTAGGAAGACGGAAGGGAAAATCGAAGGAGTTTCTTAGGAAAAGGAACAGAGAAGGACAAAAAATGGTGTAGAAAGAAAGAGTATTTCACAAGAAATTGATATAGCCAGGGTGTGATTAGAAGATTGAGGGGGGGGGGGAAGATAAAATGATCGAGGAATTGATTACTAGAGATATAGAAAATCAAGAACAAGTGCAATGTAATGAATTAAAAAGGGCTTATTATAATACTAGATACAGGTATTTGATTACAGGACGGATGTCAGAGTATTTAAAGAAAGATTGGGTGATTAGATAACCAAAAACTGATTGCAATAGCGAGGTGCGGAAAAACCGTAGAATAGGTACTAGATAGCGTTTGAAGGGAGAGTTCTAGGCAAAAAGGTCTATAATATAGACATCGTGGACGGATGAGTGAGTTCTATAACATGTAAAACTAAATTACATTTCTGGGCCGAAAGGCTGAGATTAATAATAAACTAAGTAACTAGTAGGAGTAACGATAGTAACGAGTCGGAATAAACACGGAACATTGTGTTCATAAATCTACAAAAGTTGACTAAATTTCTTTAAAAATAAATTAAAATTCTGTTCCAACTAATAACATAACTAATACAATTTATGAAATCGATATGTTTACTGAAGATTCCAAAGCACAACGGATATTTATAGTGTCACATGACATTCATTTTAATCATACAAACAGTTCTTCGTGTTTTGATCCATAATTTTGACTCGTCTTCAGAATTTACCTGTATATAGTGACCAGTACCGTATTAATTCTAATAATAGACAGATCATAATTAATGAAAAAGAAAATTGAATAGGTGACAGTTTAACTTATCATCGATGAAAATAGTTAATACTGATTCAGTCACATTTCTTTAATAATATTTTTAGTATCGACGACAAAAAATGTTTCATCAACTATTTTTAGTAAGAGTAAAATATAATGGAAAGCTTTTCTTTTTAAATTAATTTATTATATAATTGCTTTTTTTTGTGTAAGAACTCGTAGGTGTTTGTGAAACATATTTTGAGATACACTGCTGTGACCTACGATAGAAGGATAGGAGATAAAATATTATATAATAAAATGTAAGTGTTATTAGATCTCGATTACATGTTTGAGTATTGCTATTAGTGTTGGAAGTATTTGTGTAAGCATTGAAGACATTCCGTTGGGAATCGATTTTGCATATAAGTACGTACCGTGGAATCTTGATTACCTGAACCTGGAATTGGAACACGTAGAGCTCCAGTAGTGAAACGTTTGGATAATCGAATTTTAATAATCTAGCATTCGGGTAAGTAGCATTTGAATAATTGAACGTTTGATTAAACAATGTTCATATAATTGAGATTATATTGGAAGTATATGTTTTCCGAGATATGAATATAAAATGACACGTAGAGTCGAATTTTATTGTAATCACCATCAGCGACCAATATAATTTCCTCTTTATAACTACTTGTCATTTATTGCATAAGTTTATAAACTTATAAGCTTATATACATATATAAGCATATCATATCAGAAATAATATGTAGGCATGTAAATATATATATATATTATTTGCGGTTTCTTTTCATTTCAATGTTTCGTATATTTAAACAAATGATTGAAAAGTAGAAAAACAGGAATGAATAATGAGTAATGATTATGAGGACAATATTTTGTCGAAGAAGTGTATGCGTCTAACAGACATAAGTTATAAGTTGAATGTCTTCCTATTTTGTTTTTTTTTTATTTTCAATAGTAGCATAAGAAGATAGATGGTAAAAACGAAGGGAATGTTAGAGAGAGAACATGATTATTAAACAGAATGTTTTTGTCTATAATTTTAAAAGGACCGCTAAAATATTGTTCTTATAGTCATTACTTAGTAGCGGTATCTTAAATATTAGTTAATATTTTTTTAATTGTTAATAATTTCATAAACAGGTAAAAAAGTTTTAGAGTGGACAATAACATTTTACATACCTTTGTATTATTTATGATATGCTCGTATAAATTAAAATGGATTTAATATTAAACAGAATTTATTTGTCTGTAATTTTGAAAGCAAGCTCCCTATACTAAAGACATGTTATTTCTTTGTATTCAATTACGTAATTTACCGGAATTATTGCGAATTTATGAATTTATGATGCCTAGTGATTTCTAATTTGAAATCATATAGTAGCTTTTCGTTCTATATAGTCGGATTCTCGCTATCATTTTTTCATACTTTCATCATGATTTAATGCTACTTGCGATACGGTTGATCCCACCGCTAATATTGGGAAGTATGAGAGCGGTTCCGCATAAATATACGATACAGAGGCGAATCGCTATTTCTATCTGCTTTCAATACACCGAACGGAAGAGAGTGGGTGGCATGTGTTTGACACACCCGTTCGTGCTCGAATTTTTCATCAAACAAAATGGAACTTTTTCAATTCTCTTCAGATCGTTTCAGTGTTATTGTGTCAACTGATCCGTGTTCCCAGTTTCCGATATGACAGAAACAATTTTCTTTTCGTTTTGTGTAAATTGTTAAAGCTGATGAAATTTATCACACTCGGCTGGCAAATATTAGACGTTATAACCGCGACGTTGATCCCCGTGTGAAAATATATAGGGTTACTAAAAAATAACGAGACTTTGGTTTATATTTCGAGCCAATGAATATTCATAATCAATTAGAATGTTTTAAATTTCGGTTGTGAATTCTTTTCAATTTTTATTTGATGTAAACTACAATTTTAAGACAGTGAGGTAATAATAAAGATACTCCGTTAGAAAAATTTGTTAAGAGACATCGATAAAATTACGAAACAAATCAGACGTGTAAATAAATCCAAATGTTAAAAATTGAACGATAACTACATGTTTAAGTAGTTCAGTTTGTAATAATTTTGAGAAGTTCACACTCATAATTTTCATTGTATCTCCACCGATGTTTCCAAATACTTTTGTCTAAAGGGCTACTATCATTGCTTGTATTTATTAAAATTGAAGTTTCTATTAAATCTGTTTTACTGAAGAGTACCTGCATTGAGGTCGAGAACGTAACAATAAACAATAAGTACTTATTAGACAAAAACAAGAACATTCAATTGTAAAGTATTTGCAAAGTAATATTATGATTACAATTATTCAAAGTAATGCATGTTTATATCAATGCATTTATGAATTCGTCGTTCCACGAACCAGGTCGTGTTTGAACATACACAGTAGTAATTAAACTGTTTAATTAAAATGAGATCGAATATCAGTTTAATAATCATTTCATAGTATCAAACAGTAATCAATTAACAAGCAACATAATAGCACCTATAATTGTTTACAGAATTATCCTGCGTGACCACTCCGGTTTTATCTACAGTGTGTCACATTTTTATTTATAAATGTTGTACTTATCTGAGAAATTAGAACGTATTAAAGAAAAAGGACGCAGGAGCAAACTCAAAACGATCTTCAAATTTGAAGACTAAACAGCAAATTTGCCCACTGAAGTATTTAGAATCGCTGAAATACAGTGAACCTATTCCGTAACTTACCTCCATGATACCTGTTCCAAGGGACAGATGGCGTAAAATAAATTGGAAAATTGTCATAACACGTTTTAATTGTTTTTCACCCATATTCGTGTTAAATATATTCCTTGTTCGTACTTTTGAGGCATTTACATTCTTTTCCAGTAAGCTCAATGAAAGAAAAAATTGTAATAAAATGAAAAAAAAAAATTGATCGGTCAGAGATTGAATATTAGTGAAAGAAAACAAACGAGCGCTAGTAACCTGCGCTTTAGTCACCACGCCTGTTAAAGTATCTACTAAAATGTTTTGCATATTTAGTATATTAGTTACTTGTAAATTATTTTTTGTTTATTTCGAGAATGGAGTGGCGTTGGTACACACAATATTTATTAGTATTGTAGAATAACGCTAAAAACTTGATCGAGATCCGTGACAGGTTGATCAAACATTGAATGCGTTTTTCTCGAAATGTTGATTTTCAAATATGTTAAAACAATATCTCAAAACTGATATTTTGTATAGAGTTAAAATTGTGCATACATATAAAATACACTCCTAGCTATGGCCTGAATTAGGATATTTTTAGTATTTAAAAATGTACTATTTTCTCGGAACTAAAAGCACGATTTTTGTAGAAAAAAAATATGACTTAATAAGTACCGTAATTTTGTCAATTTCCTTTTAATACTTTTTTCCATACATTATGTGATGTTCATATTCATATTGAATAAAACGAAATCATTTTTCGGACCATCAGGACGGACGCTATCACGTCATCATTCTGAGCCCATTCCGGTTGACGTGACGTGGAATATTGCACGTAACTTCGAAACAAATTGAGCAGGATGGTTGCAAACTTAAGAGAATCTTGTATATCCATATATAAAGAAACGTACTAAATTTCAAAAATTCATATTGATTATTTTGACTGCAAAAAATCATAAAAATGTCTCAAAACTGGTAAAAATAAAAGATTGTTTCCTTAATCGACTTGAGTTTTTAAATAGACAAATATCAGCCTACTGCGTTTTATTAATAAACACATTTAAAGTTTCAGTAGCCTTCGGTTGAGCGCTTAACATATTCCACACTCGAGACTATAGTCCTTGCAGGTCTAGAGATTTCTTTCTCAGTACTTTATACATCATTCTTGAAATCTGTATCTTTCGAGAAATGCAAAAAAAAAGTAATCGATTTATAAACAAATTATCGTGCTGTGCTTCCTTAAGAAAGTCATCTTGTACGCGTGAAAATCAATATGTTCAACAATTTGTTTTCTCAAAAAACAATTGATTCAGTAGAAAATATGTTTGTTGGAGTTTATTACACATATTCAATAATAGAAAAATAATTTTTAATTAGACGTTAAAATAAATAGCGATGCTGGTTCCATTACTCGACAACGGGAGTACTGTAGTGTGAATTTTCATTTGAAAGAAAATTGTACTAGCTTTTGCAGCAAAAATTGTAAGAAATATTTATTCACATTTTAATTATATTTACAACTTTTTTTCATCAGAAAATAGTAAAAATTGGCGGTACAGCAAGCCGACGTAAATAATTGTTTTTGATAAAACAGTTTCATAGCTCCTATGGTTTAGGCTAACCTGCTTGCGCGAAATAAGTCAACTAAAATTGTTTGTTAATTATGTAGTATGAGTTTAACTATAACTAGAACTAGAATGAAAGAAAATAAAAAAATGGCAACCTTTTAAACTTCGATTGTCTTCTTCTTTCTGTTCTTTTCAGCTGAAATCGAAAACCCCTTTTAAATATTTTAGATTTCCTACGGTATAGCTTTCAAGTGAAAAACGTGATACAAGTAACCCCATTTGACGGTATTGTAATTTACGACGTGACATGACATAAATTGTCTGTAATTGGACCGGGTCGAATACGATATGATGCACGCGAAGTGATTAATACAATTAAGAAGACAAAACAAAAGAAGAAGAACAAGAAGAAGTTGACCTTGAAACGTCCTTGAATATCTATCAGCCACTGTTTTATATTTTTTGCTTTGTGAAAACGTTTCTTGACTCGTCCAGGAAGACATGAAAACAGATCACAACGAACGCGTGCATCGTGGGATTAAGATTACGCGTTTGTAAATATTTATATCGCGGCGCACCGACATGGATGCGCATCAGTGTCGCTTCGAATAGCTCCCGCGCATATCACGGCGACGTAACGCGTGACAAAAAGAAAAACACGTGACATTACTGAGAAAACCTTGGGAAAAACGAAACTCCGTTTCGTTAAGTTGATAACACGACACGTCGATGAACGGAGCACCGGTCATACGAGCCATCCTCTCGCAATTTATGAAAATTATACGGGTAGCTCTGTAAAACGAACTGGCTTTGTACAAGGTGATCCGCTCGCTGGTAGACACAATGGACAACCACAACAATAGTTGACCGTCATTGTAGACTTTATGACGATGACCTATACAGCCGGTTTCGCTGCGGGGGTCACCGTCATAAAGTCTACAATGACGGTCAATTATTGTTGTGTTTGTCCATTGTGTCTACTAGCGAGCGGATCGCCCTGTACTCACTAATAGGGATCAACTTAAGCTGACCGCAATTAGTAATCTGACACCTTTTCAGACAAGGAACGAAGAGCTAGACTTTTCGTTCAAAACCGTACGATATCAGAATTAGGAGGTTCATATTTCAATATTTTTATTCTTCTTATCTATGTTCAGTGTTCACACATACAGTGGGTGTACAATGTATTCGTATACCGATCATTTTCCCAAAAAACTTTACTGTGAAATTGTAGTTTCTTAACTTCTTTTTTTATAATCAATGTTATTTTACATATTCTTGGAAGTCTCTAAGATAAATGTAGTCCAAACAATATTTACTAGTTAATATGATTTGTGAAATTACCAAAAAAATGCGAAAAGTCAGTAAAAGTATAGAATCAATAAGTATTTGTACGATTCTTACGAACGTAACCATTTACAGTAGAGTTTGTAACGTAAACACATTAGTTTATTGCTCCGTACGAATTAAAAAACATCGAATTTCCAAGAAAGTACTTTTAAAAATGAAGAAGAATTAAAAAGATTTAAAAAATTGAAGAAGATCCCACTTCGAATAACCAATAATTTAGTTAACTTAACGCCTAGAAGAGTTGCAATAATGATAAAATTAAAGGGAAATACCACGAAGGAAGTATTATATACTTGTAAATTAATGTAAATTTCTTTTTTTTTAATCAAGTTTTAAAAATTAAACAGTCGTGCGAATACTTATTGCTTCAACATTTCTATCGATTATTTGTTTTTTTCTTGTTAATTTCGCAACTTACATAAACAGCTTTTTTTTGTAATCTATCTATTCTAGAGATTTCCGAGAATATGTAGAATGTCATTGTTTATAAAAAATAAGTTAATAAATTACAATTTTACATAGTTTTTTTGGAAATTGATCGGTGTACGAATACTTTCTACACACTGGAATTCTGTAATGGATGAATCGATTACCACAACACTTTTTCGTTTTGTAAAGTACATTCGGGGGGTTTAGTTTAATCAAATTGACTCAAATATTTTGATTTAAGCTAATAGTAATGACGAAAAATATTACTTTTTACTTTTTGATACTTTTCTTTTAGGAAGGTTCAATTTTTTAATTTTTTTTAAATTTTTGTACTTCAAAAGTTTCCTTTTCCTTGAATAATACTACTAGTATTGGTACTACTATCACACTCTTTTCAGTTTTTACCTTTTTTCAAAAATAGTGGAAAGTGAAAGAGTGGAAAAATTAATTGTACAGAAATGTGTAATAACATATTTGTACACTGTATTAATGTACACGGACAATTTGATACCCTAATATCATTACAAAATGTATTTAGTAATGGACCAATAAATTATACTTCACTATTAAATGCTCTTTAGTTTCACAAATCTTGTTTTAAAAAATGTCCTACCATTTGTTTTTGCTTGTGTTTTATAAAATTATTAAAGACTTTTATAAAAGTAATTTTACAATTTTAATTTTTATATCCGTAGGTTATTCTATACATAACTCATATTAATCAAAACATTAATAGAAATGCTGTTTTAAAACTGCTTAATTATTTTTCTTATATATGTATATTCACACAAGTGTCTCTAGTAATATTCTAAAGTTTCTAAAGAAGCTAATTACTTATAGAAGTAAGGGCACGACCTCGTTTTTTAGTTTCGGTAATTGGCCAGCTTAATATCAAGACCGGCAGCAGAAAGAATAATAAGCTCTGCAGGTAGCGTTAAAATTTATATTAACGGTTTTGGTGGCAAAGGCCAAGTCTATACGTGAACTGTACCGAATAATGTAATGAGTTTTGTTTCGATATATAGCCAGTTCCATACATATTTGTACCCTCTACGTCCTTTAAAGAAATTTGTCTAAATTAATTGTCAGGCTTGGAGTTTTCAAATAATAATGGGTATTAAATTTATCTCAAATGGCGAATGTGATTGCGGAGCAGAGTTTCAAGATTTGAACCATACTGTTTGGCAGTGGCCGGAATATAATGATCAGTGAACGATGAAGTTTTGTTCCATATGCTCCTCAGTAACGAATATCGTCCTCCGTATTGTATCAGCACATTTTTGAGTGAACCGGATATTAAAGGGTTAAAAATTATTTATAGTTTTCTCAAAGACTGTAATATAATAATTAATAACTACGTTGTTTTTACCACAACTGTAATTGTATGCTGTATAAGCCATTTATGGTTTGAAGCAATAAAATAAATAATAATAACGGGTATTCGAAAAAGTTCAATCAAGAAGTTCGATCAAGATGAGAATGCTACGCAGGCTAGTGAAAAAATTTGTGATTTTTATGGACAAAATGCTCTATCAAAATTTTGATGTCAAAGATGCATTACGCTGTGGTCGACCAATCACAGAAAGATGCGATGAAATCATGCAAATGGTTGAGAAACGCTATGAACTTTTTCGAATACCCAATATATTTTAAATATATACAAGCATAAAGTTTATTCACGTGCATATTTATAATGAAACATTTATTTGGAAACATCAAACCTATCATTCAAATTAGGCTTCCTTCAATAGATATGGAGGGTGGGAATATTTGTGGGACGTACTACAGTTGCATGCAAAAGTTTCCGGCCAAAAATAATTTTGGAATTAAATTATGTATGATAGGTGTAAAGTAGAAATACAAATATATCATAGTAAGGAGTTTTATTATACTATCGAAATGTACAACTCGAAAATTTGATACAACAAGTAATAATTATTTATAACAAAAATAACAATTTTTACTTCTTCATAAGTATCCGGCCAAGTACAAAACATGAAGAAAAAACACGATAACTGAATGAAAAATGTTCAAAAATGGTTACAAATGAACATTATCATCGATATTTAATAACTATACCCTGTGAAGGTATCACGGCGGCACATCGGTGAGGCATCGATTCGATAAGTTTGATGATTCTATCTTGACAGATATTTCTCCACTCTTCTTGAATGTTGGTCCATAAAGCAGCTTTATTGGTACAATTAACAGTTCCTATTCTTAGTTTAAGCTCTTGCCATAAATGTTCTATGGAATTCAAGTCTGGAGATTGACTCGGCCAATCTATAATTCGGATCTTATTCTTCGTGAAAAACTCCTGAAGCAATCCAGACTGATGTCTTGGATCATTTTCTGGCTGAAATATCCATCCTCGTGGCAAATTTCGACGGGCATAAGGTAGCATTTGTTCTGATAGAATATCCCTATTCATAGGAGCGTTCATAGTATCCTCAATTTTGTAAATTGCACCGACGCTTTTCCAAGAAAATGGACCTCAAAGCATAATACTACCTCCACCGTGCTTCACTGTTGATATTTAATATCGGGAATCATTCCTAGTGTCTTGTGGTCGTCTAACATACCTTCTCCCATCATTTCCAAATAAATTAATTTTAGTTTCATCCGAAAACAGCACTTTCTTCCAATCTTTAACTGTCCAACTCCGGTGTTTCTTTGCAAACTCTAATCGGGCCTTCTTATTTTTTTTTACTTATCAGTGGTTTTTTAACTCCAACCCGTTCAAAAAATCCAACTTCTGTGAGGCTACGTGAAACAGTACTTTGACTAATGTCAGTCAAATGGAAAAGGAAGATAATGATCCAAAACATCAGTCTGGGTTGCTTCAGGAGTTTTTCACGAAGAATAAGATCCGAATTATAGATTGGCCGAGTCAATCTCCAGACTTGAATTCCATAGAACATTTATGGCAAGAGCTTAAACTAAGAATAGGAACTGTTAATTGTACCAATAAAGCTGCTTTATGGACCAACATTCAAGAAGAGTGGAGAAATATCTGTCAAGATAGAATCATCAAACTTATCGAATCGATGCCTCACCGATGTGCCGCCGTGATACCTTCACAGGGTATGGTTACTAAATATCGATGATAATGTTACATTTGTAACCATTTCTGAACATTTTTCCTTCAGTTATCGTGTTTTTTCTTCATGTTTTGTACTTGGCCAGATACTTATGAAGAAGTAAAAATTGTTATTTTTGTTATAAATAATTATTACTTGTTGTATCAAATTTTTGAGTTGTACATTTCGATAGTATAATAAGAGCTCCTTACTATGATATATTTGTATTTCTACTTTACACCTATCATACATAATTTAATTCCAAAATTATTTTTGGCCGGAAACTTTTGCATGCAACTGTATATGTGTATGAATGTTAGACTAAATTAGTTCGTACACAAGCAGTTCACCGAGGCTACCAATTTCTGCTTTGAAGTAACTGACTAGCATGGCATTATAATTTATATGATCTTTGGAAATGCATTCTATGCGTTTGAGTATGGTATTTAGTTGAGTATGTCAAGAACGGTGTGGTAAATATAACCTCTTCAACTTTGAATACTTTTTTTTAGGGTAACACAAAATATTCATGTGCTTACAGTTATTTGTGAATCGATAAATATAATTGAATTACAAAATTACAATATACACAATATACAAGGATGTGTACAAATACATAAATATGTCAAATATACAAAATAAAATACACGCTACAACACTTAAAGGACAAAATATGCTTTAATTTTATGTATCTGTTCTCCATGTATGCATATAATAATATGAATTTGCATAGGCGTTCGCAGTTCAATAATCGCAATGGTATTTATCAACAGTTTACAATTATATTTATTGATATACTTTTAGTGTATAAATTACGTTTTATCTATTAATTTAACGTTTTTATTTAAACGTAAACCGACATACCTATTTAGAATATATAGAATAAATATGATTCTTTGTATAAAACATGTTTCACGACATAAACAGCTTTTAGCTGTACCGTCCCTCGTAGATTTTATTAGATGATTAGTTTCTTTTACAAGTATGACATCAATAAATTACAAATACAACTCTTATGTAGAGCATTCGTTTCACCAATACTCGTGATTTAAATTATATACAGGGTGTCCCTAAAATGTTGTAACACTTTGAAAGAGGTGGTTCGGGAGGTGATTTTAAAACTTTTTCCTTAGCGAAAATGTTGTCCGAGGCTTCGTTGAGGAGATATTAACGGAAAACACTAACCAATCAGAGCGCGAGTTTCTGTTTCTGGAATATCTCCTTAACGAAGCCTCGGACAACATTTTCGCTAAGGAAAAAGTTGTTTCAAACCACCTCCCGAACCACCCATTTCACGGTGTTACAACATTTTTGGGGCACTCTGTATAATTCAAACGAGTAATATTTGCCTGGTGTATCTGATCAATTACGTATTTTTAATAAAGTTCAACTTAATTATGATGGAACGAAATAGGAAATTCAATTTTACGAATCTTATCCACCGAAGTGCACATATGTTGGTTATTTTAATAAATGTGTCAGATTCTTCTCGCGCTAGGAAGATAATTGCACTGTGAATATATTAATATGGTTACTGCATTATCGAACAAAAATTGAATACTGTATCGAGTCAGAATAAATAGATTGACGTTAAGAGCTTATTATCTATTCTGTTTCATTTAACTTATGCTTTGTGAATTATTGATCGCTCATCGGTAATCGTTAATAACATTTCTGTGCGAAGAGCGTACTCGTGCATTCTGTGTATGAGGAGAAAAAGGGAAAAACCAATATAATAGATAACGAATGAAAGCAACGTATAATAACTTATTCCTAACGTTTACTCCATTGAACGGTTAAGTTTTTATTCGTTCATTGTAAAACGTTGAATGCTGTAATTTCGATTTTAATTTTTCTTCGGCGATTGACGATTAAACCGTTATGTTATTTTTTATTCATTATATGACATTTTTTACAACATTCTTTTGATTCTACAGTTACAGTTTTGTTTATTTGTTTTTAAATACGTGATTCTATTGGTTAAATTCTAATTTTATTCGACGAATCACGGATAAACAGTCGTTCATCTTTTATTCGTTATTTGAAATTTTCCATGACGATTTATTCACGACGTTTGTTCAGTTAAACAGTTGATTATGCATTTGTTTGTTGTGAAATATTCCATTCTGTGATTCAGGATTTAATTTTTATTTAACGAGTAACTGATAAATAATTGTATATCTTTTATTCATTGTATGATTACAACGTTTATTCGAGATTGTACAGTTACATTTTTATTTATTTATTTTTAAATATGTGATTCTATTAGTTGAATTCTAATTTTTATTCGACGGATGACGATTAAACAGTCGTCTATCTTTTATTCGTTATTCGAAATTTTTCACAACGTTTATTGAAAAGTTTTCGTTTGTTTATCGTAACATATTCCGATATGTAATTGAAATTTTAATTTTCATTTGGCGAGTGATGAACAAACCGTTGAATTATCTTTAATACTTTATTAGACATTTTTATTTAGATAAGAATTTTGCCCATATGCGGATACAGGACGTAAAAACGCGAACGCGCAGATGTTTCATCCATTCTCTCGTCTCGCTTGCCTCAGGCATCGAACAATAATGCTCAATTGACTATCAATACGATCTAATGAAACCATATCGATGCATTGGTGCGCTCTATTGAAATCCTAAGCTCGTACGCAATTTATACCACTAGATATTTCCAATGATATCGTTACGTACCTCTTACGATGCAATAAATATTTATATACTTTGAATATAACGTAATAATGTAATATCACGTAATTGAATATAGTATTATATTATGTATACTAGTTATGTAATATTATTATACTATTAGTATACTACTAATGTAATTTTAATATAATGAATATTAACATAATCAATATACATGTATTTATAAAATTATTAAAATCATATAAATCTTACAACTTGGATCGGTTTCATATAGTATTTATATAACATTTTTCAAATAACTTAAGTCCTTTTTGGTACATAAATTTGTAAAAAAATATTAGTACGACCAGTAAAGTACATATTGAATTAGAACTAATATATACGCAACAGTAAAATAAAAATTCTTATTTTTAAATAAAACCTTTATCGATTAATAACACAAGTGGTTGTTAGTGCTTGTTTGAGAATTCTTATTCTATTGTTTAAAAATTGTATGTCTTTCTATTTTATTTTCTCTACACTTTAATGGTGTTTCAGTGATGGCTTAGGAAGAATAAAATAAGACACTAATACACTTAAATCACAGCCGAATAAATGACTGATTCATTAAAAAAATTCCTACGAAGGATTGAAAAGGATTCCTAGAAGTTGAAATGCATTACAGTTTGGAGAATCCTGCTATAGATTTCGAATCTCTTTGCATGAAGCGAAGAGAAAAATTGAGGTAGATTTGTAATTAATATCGTCGTTGGAATGCGTTTAATTGTCGCTCGTTTCCAACAAAAAATTCAAAAAAGAAAACGCTGGGCTTTCATGAATGTTTGATGAATATTAGTGCGCGCTGGTGCATTGATGGCGCGTTGAAGTCTATTATTTGATTCGATTAATCGAACATTAAGCGGACTAGTGTATACATGCCCAATAAACCGTCGAAAGGATTCAGCAAACGTAATCATTGCAATAAATCCATCATATTCGATTGAGGCTGTTTAGCTGCCAGCATTGAGAATGTACACTGTACATTGTACAGGGTGATTCGATGTATATATACAGAATGTCTCTTTATAATCTTTCCACGCGATTATCTCGCAAAATGTTCATCATTTGAAAAAAAAATGTTTAAGGGGGCATTTCACTGTGGACGCACAAAAAAAGCATATTTTCAATAATTTTTTTCTCAGGAACTATTGCATAAAATTAAATGAATGTTTTTCCCCTTAAAGGTATGATTAAGGAAAGTAAATAAAAAATTTTTTTTTTTGGTAAAAAATATTTCGTCATTTATTTACAAAATAATATGCATGTGTGGAAAAAAAAAAGTTATCCGCTGGCGCAGGTGATTTTGGCTCTCCTGGTAATCTGAAACAGAAAATCGAAAAAGTTTATTAAACTATATCGTCACACCTATGGTCGGAACCTCCACTTATTTATTTTATCGAAAATAAACAAGATGGGAGCGTTTCTTGTGAGAGAGAGGAAAAAAAATCCTTTTTTTTGTACCGTAAATCAGGTGAAATTGTAAGTAAAAATCAAAATATCAACTACTTGGAGATTCCGACGATAAATGTGACGACATAATTTAATAAACTTTTTCGATTTTGTGTTTCAGATTACCAGGAGAGCCAAAATTACCTGCGCCAGAGGATAACTTTTTTTTGCACACATGCATATTATTTTGTAAATAAATGACGAAATATTTTTGTACCAAAAAAAAATTTTTTTATTTACTTTTCTTAATCATACCTTCAAGGGGGAAAACATTAATTCAATTTTATGCAATAGTTCCTGTGAAAAAAATTATTGAAAATATGCTTTTTTTGTGCGTTCACAGTGAAATGCCCCCTTAAACGAAACATGGTCTATCGGATAGGGGAAATTTCATTTTTCAATGGAAACGTAGGAGGTAGGCTAGACACATAACTTACCTGAAGACGAATCCACTGATCTACATTATGTTGACCTGGAAATGTCATTCATAGTCATTTCAATGGCTTGAAGTTTTCTTCTTCATTGCACGTCCAAAAAATATTTCTTATCTTCTAAATTCAAAAGTACAACCTAGAATATTTATGCATCACCCGATTCTATCCCTAAACGGCAGTTCAACTTGTACTAAAGTTTCCCTATCAATTTGCGTGCAAGCATTTATTATAGACGGAGAGCTGGCTACGAAAATCAGGAATGATAAGTTGGAGTGAAAATTTGTATCATTTCTGATTTTCGTAGCCAGCTCGTAAACAATGACGATATTATCACTTTTCATTTACTTAGCCACCATTCTGTCTTCTGGCAATTGCTATCCCGGTATTTTAAGCGATAAATAATATGAAAACAAATTTGCCAGAACTACACCTTGTCATTAAAATTTAAACAATTTCTTTACAACTTTATTGACTTCTGGCAATAGCTTTACGCGATTTCTACAGTTAAGAACTATAACTACACAAAATTTTAGGGCTGCACTCAAAGATTTTATTTTGTTTAAAAATTAACATGTTTGACCGCCCGCCCACGCTTCCAGCCCTGGGAGCGACTTCTTGCTGCAGTACTATTGTCTTTGTTATCTAGTGAGGAGTGTTTTTAGATACAAATTTTCGATGCACCTTATCATTCCTGATTTTCGTAGCCAGCTCTTAGACTATTATTCGAGCCTTCACATTTTCGGCTGTTGTTGGCTGTTCCACATAAACCTCATTTTTTACGTAACCGCACAAGTAAAAATTTAAAGGTGTTAAATCTGGCGGCCTTGGTGGAAAAGGTGTCGGGCTTCCTCTACCTATCCACCGTCTAGGAAACATTTCATTTAAAGATTGTCGAACGCGACGATCGTAATGAGCTGGAGTTAGTTTTCAAATTTATTTCATACCACTGACAAAACAACTCATGAGATTTACTTAATTTATTGTACATTCATCCGCCCCCAGCCAGTGAGTATCTACGGTCGGTGTTTATCAGCTGCTGTCATGAATAGGGTTGACACCTTGTCGTATTACAATATCATCCAGACAGGTCTTGTAATAGAGGACAGTGCACATAAGCGCGAGGAGCTTGAAGCGAGCAGACGCCTTTTCAGGTTACACTATTCAGGGACAGGTAATAGAGTATGCCGTGAAAAGTAACTGACGTTCGCCTGCAGGGAGTTTCGTTACATAAAGTGCGCGCGAATTTGTAAAATGGTACGTCTAAAGAGTAATGAAAAGCTTCCATGTGTTCACTGACGTTGAAAAATCTCAGTAAGGACAGTTACTATATTTCACGTAAATATATCGAAAGTTTATGCAACATTTGCAAAATTTAAAGAAATATTCTTCCATTGCATGTTTTCTATAGTAGTACTTTCTTCTTTTATTAATATATTTTGTACATGTTGTTTGCGAGCTAAACCGGTTTTAACATTAATGCTCTAGGTAATATTAACTAATTCAACTATATTATCAACTATATAAAATTCAAAATTTATTAACCCAAATTTTTGTATCATATATATGTTTCTGTGATTAACAATATATATTTAAATACATTTAAATATATTTAATATTTATATATACGCATATATACGTAAATTTTAGTTTTTGGTAGGGATCAACACTGTACGTAAATTTATTCATCATGGGAGTTCAACAACTGTATATTTTTCTTGTGCCATTTTTAATTTACCACTTATCTATAACATTTAACAGACACTGATATTATTTTTAAAAAATTTATCAGAATCGTACACATTTGAATTTTTGCATTCTTCTATTTTATAACACATTATTTGTGTTATGTTGTAATAGTATGTATCGTTTATTTCTTGGTGCAAGAATTTTACAAGCATTCAATTCGAACAGAGGCTTTATATCAACAATTGTTTATATCCAGTGAGCAGACGAAAATTCAATGGATAAATTGAACGGAAATAACTTTATTTTAAATCGATTAAAGTAAATATAATAAAAATGTTTCATCTATGGTTTCCAAAAGTTTGGGAACCATATTTATACATTTAATGTTAATAAAATTGTGTGCAATTTAAAAGAAACTCTAAACTCTCCAGTCGTTAATCGGCAAACTGCTAACCCTTGTTACGAAAACAGTCTCTCCAGCGATTCGCAACAAATTTGTTAGCCACATTTCCATACAGACGAGTTCTCCTCAAGACCGTTAGCGAACGATATTTCCAGAATGTAAATATTTATTAAAATATAATCATTCAGTTTTAAAGTACGAGTCCTTCGCGATGTCTCGTTTCAACAAATAATTTGTTTCTTTTATACTTGGACTTGTAGCACTCGAAGATTGATTTACGTTAAATTCCATTCACATTACACTGTTATTTTTTAACAAAATTAGCATTTAAAGTGTCAAATGTATAATTTCTTTTGTTCTTAAAAAATTGCTAAAACATATCTTAAGGGAGGCATTATACATTTTTCCAAAAAAATTCGATTTTTAAACATTTTTGTTTTTATTAAAATTTAACCTTTTCCGGATCTACTGGTGTTAATTTTATAATTTTTTAATAGTTAGAAATGGCAAAAAAATTTCTATTTTGTTTCACGCAGAATTACCTTATCTACAAAAAATTAAAAATTAAAAAAGGGTGAAAAAAACGCCAGCAAAGTTTTTGTATCAAAATCGTCCTGTTTCTTTTTTTTTCTGAAAAAAAAACTCACCGCTATTTTGTAGTTTAGACTTTGTAGAACACCCTCAAAAAAGGTTGACTACGATCGGATAAGACATAGCTGAGAAAAATGTACCGAAAAATGTCAAATTTTACATAGAAAACACAACGCGTAGTGTCCCCCTTAAATAAATGAATCGTATAGCTTGCACATCCTGATTACCTTCAGTGATAACATTATGAATTATACATTTTTTTTTATCTTGGATGAGCATCTTGGATGAGATCATCCAAAAATTATCGTGTAAAACCACAAAGATTCAGATTAAGACTTAGATAAGTCTTAATAAAGACAAGTTGAAAACAAAAGTAAGCAAATAGAACAATTACATTACGTAATACAACAACGTATACGATAAATTTCAGAAAAAGAAAACAGTGTCTGTAATATAAAGCTGTGTCTTGTATTATTTGGACAGGATTATATTCCGGATGAACCTCGTAACACTACACTTTGATTGCGTTTATGATCGATTCAACTTCTTTGAAAATTATTTAAATTTTGTAACCTGAGCATTTTGGTTTGAAGCATCTACACGATGACCCTGTGTATAAAATCATCTAAGACAACAAAAATGTATAGCTCACAATATGTACTAACAATTAAAATAATTAGAGTGGACAAGTTATGTAATTTACTATATTGGGAAGCAACTTGCACGCAATATTATTAACATTAAATGTATCAATGCGGGTTTTCAAAGTTTTGGGAAGCATAGACAGAACATTTTTATTATATTTACCTTAATTAATTCGAAATTAAGTTACTTTCTATGAATACTAGGAACTTAACGTTGTTTTTCTGAACGCCAAAGTATTTCTACGCGTAAGAGGAAACTTGGTACATTTACAGGTACTCTAAAGGAGAGAGTAAGTATACTTAGTTTTCCGATGCGCGCTAAGGTAATTCTAATTAAAATTGGTAGAGTATACTCAGGATGCCTATAAACATTCAATCTACCAAGTTTTTTAAGTAAGAGTTATTTGACTCCCTGTGGTGAATTCGTGCAAACTTTAAAGAGTCTAGTTTTTCTCTTTCTTAACACTAAAACTACTGATGTATATTTTTTTATACGCATTACTGTATTTCTGAAATTAAAGGGTTGAGGGTATAATGTAAATTTCTCAATATAATTAGTTTTCTATTAATAAATGAATAATTTTTAAGAAAAGGTTAACATCCATCGATCAAATTGACTGGCTTAATAATTTTAATGGTATAGTAACAATCTTTTAAAGATTTGAGTAGACATGGGCAAATTTTAATTAAAATGAAGATAAGATATCTGTTTGACTGAATTTTGTGAAGTAAAACGTCTTATTTGAAATAATATTTTACAAGTGCCAAAGTCTGGTTTCAAGTCTCAAGAAAAGGATGTGTGATCATGTACACTTTGAGGAATTTTTAAAAACTAAATGGATAAATACAAATACTTTAAACTTTAACTATATCAAGACAATGCTTCGAAGAAGTTTAAGAAAATTGTTCAGCTTATAAAATTTATTTTTCAATATATTATGATAATTTCTGCGTAGGTCCACCCTGTTTGGATAAATAAAACGTGACTCCATTTTCGATTGCACATCATGCTTGAAATAAAAAAATCTAACACATTACAATAGTTATTGTATAACAGATTTAACTAGAACAAAATTTAAACAGTGTAACATTAGTAAAAAATCTACAATGGTCCTTAGTTTGGTAATTCATTTAAATGCTTTATCGAACAAGGAGAGCTCAAAGACCTTCGGGTCACCGATTTCGTTGTATATTGGTAGATTTTGCCATCCTGTTTACGAAAACATTTTTCCAGTTTATTGTACCAAATGAATACTTATTCTGAACCATGATTGTTATTAATATTTAATCGAAAACTAAATGGTATTGTATTTATTGTAGCTAGTTCACGCTACGATGCGCAATTTTTCAAATAGGAGCAAACACGAATAACACTACCGCAAAAATGGGGTTGATGCATATGTGCATCAAGGCGCACTGTAGGGTTAATTATATTGGATATATTATGTTTTAATGGTTGCAATCAATAGATATTAAAATATAGGACAATTTCTAACGATTACTTTTCCACAACTTTTCATGTTCGGAAATATTATTTTCTCGAAAAACATTGGTATAACAATATGATACTTCAAAGTTCATTAAATATGGACATCTCGAAATTAATTAAATATTTACAATGCATGCAGTAACATTGAGTCTTCGATTGAATATTAGTAACAATCGCAGTTCAGAATAAGTCTTCATCGAACACTGTAATCGTGAGAAATTTTTTTATATCTTTATATCTATTAGCTGAAATAACTAAAAATTAATTTCTGACAATAGTTAAATTAATTATTAACAATATTTGTTCAAGCAAAGATGGGAAATATGATTTTTCTGTAATATTAATATGTTCCCGATGGACCAAACTCTCCTTGTAAGAGAAATTCTAGATCCTTAGAGGATGTCAGCTATAACCGTGTTAATTACGAGCAAGTACCATTTCCTTCTTATCCTTGTCAAGTAGAGTATTTAATCGGTTCCATTTAATTAAAAAATAGCTAGTCTATATCAGGCAGGAGCACATAATGTACTGCAAGGTGGTTTATTAGATCCCCTCGTACCTACTTAAGGGTTAAAACCGTAGAAGGGCAGCAATTCTTGATAGCCATCCACCAACAAGGAAAACTGTGTGGCTAACTCTGAGAATAAATTGACCTTCGACCTTAGCTTGGGTTGTAAACAGCGGCACTGAGCTGGGTTCAGTTTTGCAGAAGAGATCGATGATAATGTTGTAAGGGTAGTAAATACATAGCAGATATTTGTTTGGTTGCGACATGGACGTAAGAAACCTTGTTGCTTTGAAAAACCAGGGACTACTGTGACAATTTTATCGTTCAATCGATTGAGCATTCTATAGTAAATATTAGTACAAATTAATATTATCAATATAAGTAGAAGCTACTTCCACGATATAATTAATTTCTATTATATTATATTTATATATATTTTCCATTATAAATTTATATTTATTTCTATTATATTATAATTATATATATTATTTATAAAGGCTTTTCAAAAAGGGATTTCAGGATTTTGTGTTTTAATAATAAAATATGTCTACTAGCATAATCGTGATAATAAAAGTAAAATTTGTCATTTGTTTTCTTGTTGAAAATAAAATTCTTTGTGAATCGAAACAATAGAAAACACTCAATATACCGTAAGTACAAGCGGGGGTTAATCAAGTTTGGAAGACTTTATCGGTGCCGATCGGCCCATTTCAGTCCTCTTACATCGAATTCTAAACTTGCGGCGAATTAATTTTAAGCTTCTTATGGCCACAGCAGGAAACCCTACCCACGTTTGTTTTTCATAGAGATCTGTTATTTAATATAAGATCCGTGAAATACAATCTAGACAATCCTTGACATAAATAACAAGAAATTTTGAGATAATTCAGGATGGAACAGATGGAAAACGAATGATTTTTTATTTATTCGCAAGGAGTTTAGTGACGGGATTGATTGCAGTTTAATAGTAGAGAAGATCACTTAATTATCAGTCTTTTTATTTTTATTTCTTTTGCTTTTTATTTTATTATTTCTTTTTTCATTGTCCATCTGTAGACATAGTACGAGCTATACTATGCTTAACTGAACACTTTTTGGTGTAACATTTATGATTTTGGTAAAATTTAAATGTCTTGCAATCTGCAGCTATAAAAATTAACACTGTTCTTAATATTAGAGTTATCAAGGACCACGCTTAATGTAGATGGATAATAGAATAATGCACACTAATGTATTGTTACGCCGGGGGGTGGTGGCACATCGAGAAGTAGACATTTTCTTAATAATCAACACGTTTTTTATAAAAGGAACAAGAACTCAGAACATTTATTAACAATAACAATAACTAAATCGGTAAACGCGTTTATTCGATATCAAGACTGGCGACGTTCTGCCCATTCTAAAGTTGCCGGTTCTCTTGGTAACCGGAACATCCCGACGATCCGCTTCCGCTCGCTCTTCAGATCGCACTTCAGATCGTCGCAGCATCTTGACGTTGCCGCGACGATGCAACTACGCAATATTGCGGCATCTTCATGCCGCCGCAACAGTATTTTTGTAATTACAAAGAGAAAAGGCACATCGCTTGCGCTTGTCACAGTTCATCAAGGAGGCGGGATGCGGGAGCGAAGTGCGCGCAGAACGCATATTCCAACAGTGTTAAATAAATTGAAAAAATTAAAAAAAAAGTATTGCAAAACATTTAAAATATTCTCAAAGATAAAAAAAACATTATGAAAATTTTTCTTCATAAAAAGTGTCACGAAAATCGCTTAATATCTGGCCTCTAAAGTGGTTTCCCACCTTAAAGAACTGGCCCAGTTTATAACGAATAGCAAAAAATTGAAAAAAGAATAACAGCCTGCTAAAATTTATAATCGCGTGGTTTGGTTTGATAGTTGTGCGAAGTACGCGTCAATCTGAAACAATGATCGTTCAGCGTTTATTGTCCCTGTCCATCTCTATTACTGGACAGCTTCATCCGGCAATTTGTAGCCGCATGGTCGGGCAATTAAATCTTATTCATTCGGAGCCGCTTCGTGACACTTTGCTGGAGACACTTACAAGAAACACAACGATCCGATTTGATTGGCATTATTACGCTAGCATCTTTTTTCCCTTGCGTTCGAATCTAAAAGTATCTCGGTTAATTATTACTTGGAATACGGGTCAATAGAACTGTGCAAGTATGACAGAATCGGCGGCGTTAAATGAAAATGAATTGTATAATAAATGACGGTTAACGACTACATTCTCTGCTTGACAGATAGTTTTGGATCTACATATTACATTTCGTAATTTCTTTAGTGTTTTGTTTATATTACTGTATTATATACTTTTAACATCAATTTTGTTATAAAATGCATGCCCTGAGAAGAACTTCTCATAATTTCCCATTTCTATCTCTTTGTTTTTTATTTCTTTTTATATAATCCACCCTTTTAGGGTTAACAGTTTTAGTAAGGAGTTTATTATTTGAGCGAAAATTTGAGATTTAAAATTTTTTGTTCGTGAAAAAGCAATTGAATCACGTAATTAATCTATAAAATCATACATTTTTCACATTTTGCAGTGAAATTAAAAAAATACGCACTGAAGAATATGTATTTTAAGAAAAATCAATAAAAGAATTAAATGTTTGATGTGAAATTACTATATTAACCTTTTAAGATTACTCTTCTTGAAACGTCAAAATAAAGTATTTTTATTTTGTATATGTCAAAGCCATGTGTACTCTTTGTAAGATGACAAAATCAAAGAATTAATCTACTTAATTTAATATCATTTTTTATTTTATGCATACTAATTAATTACTGATTTCATCAAAGCTCTAATTATTGATTATTTCATGTACGCTCATTGTAACAGAACTTCCAATGCATATGATTGTCTACTTTAATTTATGGTTCAATTTAATTGTTGTAGTTATAGTATAATGATACTACTTACACCAACAAATACAATATTCCTGAAATATTTGTCATTTTATCAATTATACTTTACACCTGCAGAAAAACGATATTTTCTTCCTCTGTAGAAGATTAATGAGAATGGAAACCATGGAAATGTAAATTAACACTCAGATAAAAGTAAAAGTTGCTCACTATGTCCAAGAGGTTACAGTCAGCAAAAATAGAAAATTTTTACCATGAACGTTGATTAACATTTTGAATAAAAATTCCTATTTATTCTTAATTATAATCTAGAGACATTGCATCCACATTAGTGTGTCACATACGCTACATCGATTATACATTGGTGATTCTTTTCCTCTTTATAAAAGGTTTTTCATAGGGAATTTTGGGACTATATTTTTCAATGAAACACAAATAGCATGGGATATATCTGATTTTTATTCAAATTTTTATACCGTTTGTTAGACGATTTAGTTCTCCACGATGATCTTGGCAAGCATATATTATTATTAAAAGAAATCCAAAAGCCGTTTTTGAATAGCCCCTTGTATGTCTAATTTTTATTTTCCTCGATATATCTTGACCCCATTGTGTACATAGCGACTTTTAAAACATTTTATCAACTTTTTGTTCTTCACAATTGCACCACTTTTAAATTGAATTTTCATTCACTCTTCAAAATTCTACTGGAAGCTTGAAATATTCACTGGAAAATCCTTCGCGTCTTTAATTGTTACATTTCCTGATATATTTGAATTCCATTGTGTATGTAGCTACCTTAGAAATATTTTATTACTTTTCTACATATCGATCATAAAAATTCTATACAGTTCAGAATTCAGAAGGCAGAATATCAGAAATTTCTCAGAGCATATCGAAATGTTTTTAAATCGTCACGTTCCGGAAACAACCGTCGCCCTTGTCCACTTTTATTTCGCGAGCGTGTGAATATGGAGGCTAGAAAACCGAGGACAATGTTGGTGAAATAAACATAGAAGACTTTGTGATTGCGAGCTGACGAATCACTGCTCAAGGTTCCCTTTTTCGAGCCTTTGAAACGAGAATATCTCCAGTGGTCCTGGTTCGGTTCTCGGAGAGGAAATGCAACCGCGAACCAATTTCCTTCGTATCGTTTTCGTGGTAGGATTCAGTTAAGCAAGAAAAGATGGCAATTTCCACGCTAGAATTCCGTTTAAAGCGAACCGTTCTACATAGAAGCAACTACTAGATTTGAAACTGGAATACTTGTGACGCGAAAATCTGCTGGAATATTGCTTTCCATGGTCGTAATTACGCTCGTGATGCGTTTTGTAATTGAAAGTGACTCGACTATCTTTAATCTGTCAGGTTCATTTGGGAGATAATACGATTTACGAGTGTTTATTAAGATTTACGTGAACGATGAGCAGTCAGTCGTCCTTGGTAAAGTGCCAACTTTAAGGAATCTATTTTGTTCATATAAATTAATTTCTTTTTTTTTAGCATACTATTGAAGTTTCAAATCTCAAGAGAGATCGTCCACTTTTTTGAAAATTTGTAAAAACTTAATAGGTAAATAGTAATTTGTTAATCTATTACTATATTAAGACTATATTTTGACGAAATCACAATAATATGTTCAGCGTATAGAATTTATTTTTCAATATATTATTATAATTTCTTTATGGGCTTTCTCTGACAAAGGATGATAAGCAAAGGATGACTGTAAATTCGGATGCAAATCATGTTTGAAATATAAAATTCTCAAACACTATAATAATCGTCACGTATCTCATTTAACTAGAACAAAATTTAAGCAATGCAATATCAACGAAATCTCTGAAATCGCACTTCTTCTAATAATAGACTCGTATTTGAATGCTTCATCCGTGAAAAATTCTAGGTTCTTTTTAGAGGATGGTAATTTTTATGATAGAGCAGTGTTTAACACGAACCGTTTTAGAAGCAACTGCTAGATTTGGAACTGAGATACCTGGTTGCACGGAAATCCACTGGAATATTGCCTTTCACGGGCATAATTACGCTCGTGATGCGTTTCCTAATTGAAAGTGACTCGACTACGTTTAATCTGTCACATTAATTCTATTGATAACAGGACTTACATGTTACTTGGACAACCACCAGGCAGTCATTCAGGCAGTAAATTCGTGCAAAGTATAAAAAGTCTAGTTTGTTCATGAAAAATTGATTTTCTTTTTCTCAACGATATCTAAAAGGTTTAAGTCTCAAGAAAGATTGTACGTAACCTGTCATACTTCGGTTAATTTTTAAAAACTAAATAGGTGAATGGGCATTTTCTAAACTTTTACTATATTCGGTAATTATTTAGTGTAGTGTGTTATGTAAATGTATGATCTTTATATGCAAATATCTCGGAAACTAAGGCCGAGCGGCGGTAACATATATAGCGAAAAGTTGTTCAGAATGACGATCTTGACAATATATTTCAAGGTCATCGAAATCGGTGAAGAGGAAATACTTCTAAATAATTACCCTATATTCATAATTTATAATGTTGAAAAAGTTAAATGAAAAATAAGTGTAAATAATTTATTTATCAATATTTTGATCATTTCTGTGTAAGCCATCTGCTTGGGTATACCAAGGGTGACGCTGACTTCAATTTCAAATCATATCTGAAGTGTAAAATTCTCAAACAACTGATGACGCTAAAGTCCATTGAAAAATTGCCTTCCATGCGCGTAATTACACTTGTGCTGTGTTTTGTAATTGAAAGTGACTCGGCTACGTTTAATCTGTCACGTTCATTCGATAGATAACAAGATTTATGATTGTTCATTACGAGTTATTTGAACGATGAGCAAGCAATCCTCCTTAAAAAAATTCGTGCAAACTATAAGAAGTCTAGTTTTTTCCATTAAAAATTGATTCTTTTTCTCAACTATTTCTCAAAGGTTCAAGTTTCATGAGAGGTATCTATGCACTATGTGAGGAATTTTTTCGAACTAATTAGGTAAATAAGAATTGTTGAAACTACTACAATATTAATACAATGATTTGAACTCAGACAAAAATATTGAGTGTAACAAATTTAGTTTATAATATATTATTCCAATTTCTTCTAAGGCTTCCTCTGCTTCGATAAGCAAAAGATGACCCTAATTTTGAAATCATATTTGAAATAGATCATTCTTAAACATTATAACAATATTCTGCATATCTGAAAAATCATTATTTTTTCGGGCCACTAAAGATACAATTTTTGTGAAAAAATCAAACAAACAAATTTAAAGTCATGCCATTTTTTCAATTTTTCAAAAATAATTTTGTAACATTCTGGACTTTTTTAACTGACTTCGAAAAAGGAGGAGGTTACTCAATTCGACATGTATATTTTTTTTTATCTGCTTGACAGTTATGTACAATATTCTACGCAACTTGTAAACAAATTGAACAGGATCGTTGATTTGTATACAAAATCTCCTATATATATATATAAATAAACGTACCAAATTTCAAAATTTCATGTCAAATACTGTACCTGCAAAAAAATCCTAAAAGTTACCTCGATACTGCTAAAAAACTTAGAGTATCTCTTTATGTCATGTAACGTCAATAAAAATCCTCAAATGGTCCTCTTTACGATAATATATTTAAATGCCTTACTCAAGAGAAATTCTAGATTAAATTTGTGTTGGAGGATGGCAATTTTCACCATAGAATTGCGATTAAAAAGATTCGTTTTAGAAGTAACGGCGAGAGCTGGAACCGGAATACCTGGTGACGCGGAAATTTATTGGAAAATTGCCCTCGATGGGCTTAATTACGTTCGTGATGCATTTTGTAATTGAAAGTGACTCAACTACGTTTAATTTGACACGTTTATTCGATAGGTAACGCGATTTACCTTTCGGTTTGCTGGCTGTTTATGGATCGTTTCACGGTTAGCTGACTCGCGGACGATCAACATGGCGCTTTGCAATGAGTATTTTAGCTTGATTGGATTAGTTCCGATTAACTTTTTGTGGTTAAATGCTTCTTTATCGATTCAGATACGTGCTTCTCATGCGTGTGACGTGAATTGTGTAATTTTTAGACGGAACTTCATTCCATTGATAAGACCACTTTAGAGGTGGCCTCACCACTTAAATACAATAAGGAGAGATTAAAGATGTACGCAAGTGTTTGAAAATGATTGTGTCGCTTCCATTGTAAAAGTTTCGAATTCAATTTTGTGTCCTTTACGTTAAATATTGCACTTAGATTAGAAGACATATTATTTAGTGAAATGATACAAAACCCTTCTTTTAATGTTTTATTTCCTTTGAAACTGTCAAAAGTTGAATTAACTGCTAAATTAAAATTTTTTACAGTTTGAAAGAGGTGAAATATGTTCCATAGTTTTGTTAATATATTGTTTTGTACGTATCACATATCCATCACTTTTCATTTTGTTTTAATTTAAAGTAACACAAACAAAAACAAACAAACCTGCGTTGAATTTTTCGTTTGCATTGGAAATTTCACCTGAAAGCGAAATAACAAGAAGTTTTTAATACTATTGAATATAAAAAATTAATTCATCATCAAATAGTATCTATCAAATGAATCTATAAAAAACCTATATGCATTTTCTACTTTTTCTTTTATTTATTATTTCACATTGGTTTCTTAGACAGCGTACAAGAGAAATAAAAAACCACTTGATTTGAATAAATGTTGTTAAAACTGAATTTGAATAAATGTTGTTAAAACATAAACACATATTAAAGAAACAGTTTAAAATTGTATTAAAGAAATAACCTAGAGGGTAGTCCCTTAAGTATTGTTCTTTTATTAAGCAGGAGAGCGTGAAAAGTTGGTCTGCGCCGAACACAGCTTTGAAAACAACCTTCTCTATAAAAAAAATTTCTCAAAAGTTAAGAGAAAGATGATGTTCCATCAGTCTCGTTCTCGGAGACTTATACGACCTCTATTCATTGAAAACGATCAAATTATCCGTCGGTGTATCTAACAAAGCTGCTAATAAATTGGGAAAACACGCGGAACTCTAAAACGCACAAGATCAATAATCGTGTGTCTGCAAAGTTAGATCAGGATGAATTACTATATTATTTTGGACAGACTGCACCATAACACCGATAAGCAAATAAAAGTATAATGCAGCACAAAGGTAACTAGAGGACGAGGCCAAGTGGGTTAACATTCGCAGCGGGCATTTTATCGTTTCTAAACGTTGAAAAAACTAGTGAGTTGATGCACAAACTTCTCTTCGATTTCGGAAAGAATTTTATCCTGAAAATGAATAATTTCTTGGCTATGCATTGTATATCATTCGATGGTTTTCTTTTTTTCTTCTTTGATGGTTTTATTTTTGAGTTCTTGCTTCTTTTTAACCGACTACGAAAAGGAGGAGGTTACTCAATTCGACATGTATATTTTTGTTAAATGAAATGGTAACAATTTCAAGACAAGAGCAGTTTAGATACGTCTAACGTTTATATCTAAACGTTTGAGTTATGAGTTCTGGGTTATTTTAGTTCAAGCACACGATAGGTACACAAATTTTGTGAAAATCCAAAATCTTACTCCAAAAAGTGGAGTGACTTCATAATTTTGTATAAGCAAAACGTCGCATGAGCCGAGTTCGGATAACAAGAGCTCATCAATGTGTTCAAATAAGCAAGTACCGTGGCGTCGTTAGTTCAAATAAATGGAGTCCTACCGTACATCACGAACAAATAATTAAATGTTATTTATGTATATTGAATGTATACATACTATTTGCATATTAACACATTCGCGATCGCTGACTTCGTGAATTCACGTCACTTCAAATTCAATTCCTGGTTATGCAAAAATTATAAAAATCTTTTTATTTTATACATTATAAATTTACAACATTGACATTTCAAAACATATTTCCTAACTTTTATCTTCGCCCTAAGGATACAAATTTTCGATGTCTAGCTGTAGAATTTTATTATTTTCTTCACGTATTTTTAATAATTTTTTCCTCAGGAACTGTTGCATAAAATTAAATGAATGTTTTTCCCCCTTAAAGGTATGATTAAGGAAAGTAAATAAAAAAATTTTTTTTTGGTAAAAAATATTTCGTCATTTATTTACACAATAATATGCATGTGTGCAAAAAAAAAGTTATCCGTTGGCGCAGGTGATTTTGACTCTCCTGGTAATCTGAAACAGAAAATCGAAAAAGTTTATTAAACTATGTCGTCACACCTATCGTCGGAACCTCCAAGTAGTCGATATCTTGATTTTTACTTACAATTTCACCTTATTTACGGTACAAAAAAAAGTGTTTTTTTTTCTCTCTTTCACAAGAAACGCTGCCATTTTGTTTATTTTCGATGAAATAAATAAGTAGAGGTTCCAACCATAGGTGTGACGACATATGTAATTTAATAAACTCTTTAGATTTTCTGTTTCAGATTACTAGGAGAGCCAAAATCATCTGCGCCAGCGGATAACTTTTTTTTCCTGCACACATGCATATTATTTTGTAAATAAATGACGAAATATTTTTTACTAAAAAAAAATTTTTTTATTTACTTTCCTTAATCATACCTTTAAGGGGAAAAAATAATTCATTCAATTTTATGCAATAGTTCCTGAGGAAAAAATTATTGAAAATATGCTTTTTTTTGTGCGTTCACAGTGAAATGCCCCCTTAATTGCATTCGTTATGCATTATTCCAATAAGATGTTGTCTATCTCTGAACACGATATCTCCAAAAGCATCTTTATTAGTGGATAAATAGGCTCGCACCATTTATATCCCGCAAACTGCGTCCACTAGCCACTGACATTAACGATCGTTTCCTCCCTCTGTAGGTGTAGCCATGAATAATTCACTCGGTTAAAAGGCAGAACATCTCCGACTTTGAGGTACCGAGAAGACTCGAGAACAACAGCGTCAAGATGGGTGAGATCCTCGGCTCGGCGAGCTTCCTCCACCTGGGCGACATCGTCAGCCTCTACGCGGAAGGAAGCGTCTCAGGATTTCTTTCTACCCTCGGGTAAGTTGAATATTCATCAAGTAGCTCTAACTTGCTACCTTATACTACGATTTCATAAGCTGACGACTGCGAATCTCCGTTGCATACTGATTCTGGGACGCTGGAATGATGGAAATGCTCCTTGGAATTGTTTTTCGGTTTCAGCTTCCAATTGTTTTAAAACATTGAAATTAATATTAATTTTTAACAAATACTTCAGTCATCAAGTAATCTCTTACTTTGATAAGATGTTTTTCTTTAAATAGTGTAATAATTATCTAAAGGAGTTAATGTTTGATTCTTTCTCAAGAATATCAGCTAGAAGTACTATACTCTTTTGCCAACTATCTAACCCTATCATCCCTAAATTATTCCACTACTAGTTATCTCTAGAAAATTCTACAATCTAGAACAAGAATATATTTTTTTGGTACTTGTTAGATATGCGCGAGGACAGTGAATATAACAAGTTATGTTAATAACCATTTATTATAAACTAGGCATAGGAAATACAATTATGCGAACCGAGAATAATTATTACCGTTCCGTGTGTCACGCGGAATGGAGACTATTATTAAACAAAATCGGATCGACAATGAAGTGTCGGAACGATGCTAAGTGGAGACAATCGCAGCGACAGTGCGGCGAATGATAGACAAACGTGGACAAAAATAATATTTCTATTTTTTTTTTACTTGTTCGTGCTTGGTAACATAGAAAATGGATTTGGATAAACAATTGTGGCTAAAACATTTTCATTGAAATGCTTATATATGACGTACCAAACAGATTGCGCCCGTTCTAACAGTATTCGTCGCCGATTGTTCTGAAACTTTGCATGCGTGCAAAACATTGATAAATATTTAATACGTATTTTTTGATTTTAGTCCGTTTTCATATCTCGAGGCTAAAACCACCCATTAATGTTCATATTAGGATATAAAAATATACATTTTTCCTTTTGAAGTATTATCTTAAAACTTGGTATGCAAGGGTTTTTGGGAGCACTGATTCTAAATCTGAAATTAATGTTTAGGAACTCAACATGATGCATCCACACGGAGGAACAAAATGCGAAAAGTAACTCGATTTGGATGAAAATTTATATTGTGAAGTTTTTGGGGTCGTTGTTTGCGAACCCGGTATTAAAACTTTAAAAATGAAAAATGGCAGACAAAAATGGAAAAGATATTCAATGAGAATGAAAGTTGGTGCTTTGGGGTTTTTAAGGTAGCTTCATAAAATTTACCAACTTTCATACTAATCATGCCTTAATCATTTTTGTTTTAATGATTCAATTTGGCATTGTTAATTATGTAAGGATATTTATTTTGAGGTTCGGCGAAAACTGCCAAAATTCCAAGACAACACACAATATAACAGACAAAATAAAATCGCAATACAAAATGAATGACTAATCAATAAATTACTAACACAAATTGATAAACATAACTGACAACTATAAAACGTACAAACATATCTAGTGGTTTAAATATAAACATACATCCAATATTCACATTACAATACATTACAATTATAAGAATCGTATGATTCGTGCGATTGTTTAGCGTAGGTAATTCTTCTTTCCATGTTAATTGTGAACACCGACTTGTTTTCGAAAATCGATGATGTATCTGGAATTCTCTATTACTTGAAAAATGATGTTTTGTTACTATTTCAAGTACCTATCTTCGAGTATCTACATATCAATAATATAAGAAAGGGGAACAATGTATAAACATACATAAATGATTATTAACAAAGGCAGACATTCCAATTTTAAATAGTAAGAAATATAAAAATAAAACGAAGAAAGTACAATATAATATTTTTTTTTTCGTAGCAGAGGTATGTAGATAAATAGGAAAATTAAAGTGCGTTATTAATACGAGAGTTTAAAAGTAAGGAAGCAAATATAGACTTACTTTTAATCTAACAATTTTAAACGCAATGCAAAAATCGGTGCTGAATGTATTCAAAATTGTTTTATTTTTTGTATGATGTGCAATAACATTGTATAATATTTATCATATTCATTCTGATGTATCAATATTTATAGATAAAATATTGTTCTTTTATAAAAATAATTAATTTGAAACGGTATGGAAACGAATGATATGGAGAGTGTTTCCTCCTGTCTCAACTGAACAAATCGTCTTTATTTCGATGTTTTCTAACAGTTTAGAGTTTCGATAATACACCCTTAGATAGTAAAGGAAAATTCCTCCAAAAATCTTTAATGGGATACTAAGAAAATGATGACTCTTTCTCTAAAAAGTTGAATATAAAATAAAATATTATTTTTATCAGAAATAGTTAAAGATATTTTTCGTATCGCATAAAATCTTATAAAATCAAAAGATAGTAATCACAATTTGTTATAATTAGACTGCGGATCTTTATGTATTTATAGGAAATTTGAATGTGCAAGAGCCTGCAAAATCCAGACAATATGCAAGAATATAAAAAAAGATTAAAGGTAAAGTTCATGTTATAATATTTGCAGAATAAAATAAATTCCTATTTGGGTTCCATTTTTATAGGCACGTTCGCGAAGATTTTATTTTGCATAAAGATTCACAGTCTAGTTATAATCATCCAGAAACGACCATTATCAAACAAATGTGTCAACGTTTGGGACGTGACTTCGCACCACAAATAATTAGCTAGAAGGGCTGACACATCAAACACGCATTGTTAGTTTCTTTCACCTCGTTTAGATTCGAATGATTCTCTTGGGGGGATTCGTATCAACCCCTCGTGTTCGTATCAAAACGTTCCAATCTCAGAACTGCCTGGCTGTTTGCGTTTCACGTAACGATCAATCTTCCTTCTTGTCGTGCTCGCGCAGGAGGAAAAGATTTTCAGTTCCAACGGCGAGCACTCGAATAATCCTAATGCGGCTATCACGTTTGGAACTGTTTTCCGCAATCCCACTGGGTTGATTAGATATTCAATGCAAACACTGATATCTTCTCCTTTGAAATCTTTCGGAGCGTCGTTCCGCGGTGTAGTGATGAATATTTTGAGGCATGCATTTTCTATCGTAGGATGAAATTATCCAAATTGCAGCACTTTCGACTTTCTAAAATTTAGTTTATGTAATTTGTAATGTTTATTATTATTGAACTGGGGATGTTTATGCAAATTGATACTTGCATAGATACAGAAAAAGAATTGAAATATAAATCAAAATATATCTTATCTTCTAAACAATTTAACATGCATATTATTGTTGATATTATATATATTGTTGCATATAGTACACTTTGAACTATTCATATTTTTTCTTTGACATTTTTTTAAAGACACAAACTTGGACATTTAAAATTGTTTTTAAATATGTAAGATAAAAAATTAAGAATAAATTGTTAGCATCGATGCATATATTACAGTAAACATCTTTCACCGTTACATTGTACTAATTTGAACTATCTTTCAACATGATTCAAATAAGATAATTTTATTCTATATGACTCAATAATTTATTTTACTGAAATTTAAATAAAATTTCATTTCTTGGTTAATCTATCCATACAATACCAATGGAATCTTTTTCAATCCCTATGATTGTATCTTCTTCGTAAAGGGATACCTAAAAATTTATGAGAAATTAATTGAAACCTCTCCATAAATATGGGTTATCTAAAATACGTTTCTTCATAAATTAATTTTTCATTAATTTTACTATAACGTATACGTTTGTGAAAAAGGGCCAATCATAGGGGTCGAAAACGTTTCGTTTGATACTGCTTCTACAGCGGAAGCAATAAATTAAATTTTCTAATAAACAAGTATGAGCCAAATTACTTCATTATTTATAATTTTAAAGCAACGCCTCGTGAATGGATATACTTAATTATGAACTGTATGAAGCAAAGAAATCCAGGGTCTATTGATCTCTGGGAACGACTAATCACCAGAAAAACGTTAGTGTTTTTGTACATTCACTCGATCCGGTTTATTAGAATAGCAATTATGCGCAAGTTCTACTCCTCTAGGACTGGTTCCGTGTAAAAGGCTCAGTTGGCCGCGTGCATTAGCGACAGGTGTTTGCATACGTAATCCTGGTCTTAAAGAGCGCCACGCCGGCGAAGGAAAACACACAACGAATTAATGTAAACGATATATTCCTTTGCTGTATTACATCGTGTACTTGAACCGCAAAGAAGATACACTATCACTGAAAAGTTTAAACATTCACGTTCAGGGAAAAGAAATTCCATATAATCCCAAGAGATTATATACTCAATCGCGAAGAATCATTTACCATGAAAACAGCTGAGCGAATGTAGTTTCAATTATATTATTTCATTTAAAGTTGGGGATGTCGAAATTAAAGTAATATCGGTTTACTCTGAGGGTTTAATGTTTAATTTTGGAGCAGTACTTTTTTGGACTTCCAAAGCATTCTTTGTATGAATCAATTCTCAAATTTAATTCGTAACTTTGTTCTTAACAATGTTTTGAACGATTGCCTGCGATTCCTGCCTCACTAAGATAATTTAATTTAATCATTTTAATTATTGACTACAATTATATTATGATGTAATTATAAAATTACTATAGTAATTTAAAAAAATCGAAAGTTAAACGAAAAGTAACGTTTTTTTTTTAAGTGAAGTTTTGAGGAATGAAATTATATTTGTGAATTTCTACAAAGCCGATAACAATTGTCTCTATTTTATTAGTCAAGGCAATCAAGCTTAAGGTATATGTGAAGATAGATAATCATTTATTGCTAATTAGTGAAATTGCAAATATTTCACTTGAGACGTAGTAGTTTGTTGGTATATAAGAAATAGACCATTAGTACAAACATGAGCAAGATTTAATTCCAATAATAGACGATGTATAAAGATACCATATAGTGATTTTTATTGGTACATTGTGAAATATATTTTAACATGTAACATACTTCCACTTTATAATTCAAATTTAAAGTTTTATGTAACATAAAACGAAAACCATATTAATCATCTTTAGAATTCTCATTTTAATACAATGGAATTTATTTGCAGAAATGGAATTGCTTGTTATGTGGATTGGTTATCCGAATAATCACACGAAGCGGTTATCGAGGTTCCACTATAGGTTGTATTAGGAATGTTCCTCTGCGCTGCAGCGTATTGCGGACAGTCTATTAGAAGTGATTAAAGTCATTGAACATCTATAATCAAATTTCAACTCCTCATTAGTCGATAACCGTGTTGCACTTGAACATGCGTAACAAAAACCACGATTAGTCTCGAAATAGCCCTCGGCGAAAGATACCTCGTCATCAAACTACGATTTCAGGTTTTCTCATTTTTGCATAAAATCTTAAAATTAAGGAACGATGTCAGATGATATATGTTGCGTTCCGTATTCACAGAAAAGTAACCGAGTAAGCACTAACTTCGTTAATGCTTATCCTAACAGAAGTTTCAGTTATGCAACATATGTCAAGAAGCCGCTGAATTAATATTGATCGTAAAATGTAAGTAGACAATTAGTACGTCAGGTATGTACTAGCGTGCAAGAGGGCGAACTTATAAAGTGAACGGTGTGTTTAAGTTCTATATTTAAGAGGCCTAGATTGGAGGTAAAAGCAAATCGATTTTTCATTCTTTATATTTTCTCAAAGTTCTAAGTCGTAAAAATTGTATACTGGCAAGATTATAGCGGAATTCGAAAAATTGCCAATATAATAGGACTTTAACAAGTTTAATGAAAAATATTAATGGATAATTTTTTTCTCTTACTAATTCCCTTTCTATTGTTTCCTCTCACTATATATTTACTTGAAATTTGATAAACTTATAACGCAAATATCCCTTTATAACTCCAACAAAAAGCTCGATATTTATACGAATAAGATTGTCTTCTAAATACAAATATAATACATAATAAAAATAAGGAAATAAACAGTATTGCTTTTATTTTGGAACTATAAAATATTGTTTATCAGCTCTATACGCGTGGAAAAAATAAATTTGACGAGAGTGAGATGCTCTAATTACGACCTAATTTCTCTTCAAACTAACCCAGCCGCGGAAAAAGGTCTCTCAGATTCTATTACAGGACGAAAAAAGACCTTCCGTGGGTAGATGGACCTTTCACGTTGGATCAGAATGTTTGACATCGTCTTTTTTACGTCGACGCTAACCGACCAACCATAAACAGTATCGCCTAATGGCTGACAACAGTCTTGTCTCACAGGCACTAATACTTTGGCCAGGAGTACTAACAAAAGATGTTTACCAACCCAAAACTCCATTAAGTATTCTGTGCAAGTAGTAGTATTCTGCTTCATTCGTAACTCAAAAACTATTTTCGTTGGTGTTAACAATAAAATGTTATTTCAGTAAAAAATTGTGTAAGCAGATATAATTCAATATTTATATTTTTTAAATTACTTTAGTCTCATATTTATCCATTTTTAATATAATAATTAACTTAATACAGTTAACAAAGTATTTGAAACTGTAGAATAATCCTTATTTTAATTTTTATTTTAATACTTCTCAATATTCATTTTTACATTCGCGTCGATATTTTCATTTCTCAAATGTTGTATATTTTTTTTTTTAGTTTGATAGTTAATCGCGTATCACTTATAATATAAATATCATAATAGTTGTCAAATGTTAACAAATTATTTTTGGTCTCAATTATATTTTTTTACTCAAAAGAGACCATTGATTAACTTCTTTCGTGAAACGTCGAATCATAAAATAGATGAAAGCTTGTTTAGGAGTGTAAGGTTATTATTTTCGATCTTTTGGGATATCTCTTATCATTCTAGAAATGTTCCACAGAAAAGTAAGATACCCTCAATCAAATTATTTTATTGTTGTTAAGTAGGATACATTATATGTCGTTAAAGAGGATTATGATTTCTCTCAGCTATCTACGCATCAATTCCACGTGAATAAACGTAGATATGACATTGCGAAGCGTTTTAGCTTTTAATCAGTCGTGTAGAATTAGCTTTGTGCATATACATATAGACATAATTCCAATGGCTGCGCGTTGGAAAATAATTAGAGAACGTCTTCCGAACCATTTTCTTTATGAAACGTTCTGATAATTTAAATTCATGATACTCTTTAGCGTTTACAAATTGTTCATTATTGAAGTAGAACTAAAAATAAAAACCTTTCCTGAATCTAAGAATCAGAATATTAGTATTAGTTATATACTGAACTATCAAATTAAATTACTTTTCTGGATTTCTCGTAAAATCAATAGTCCACGTTATTATTAAACAAAATCAAGTTTAATATACACGCGAAGAATGGATTCCCAATGATCACTTGATGTTAATAAGTGAAAATGAAAATATTTTTGGCAAGAAATACACCTGAATACAAAGATTTCCATTGAATACAAGCAAGGTTCTAGCGGTTCACTGTGAAATATGTTTTAATATATATTACAGTAATATACTTATACTGCGTAACTCAAATTTTAATATATTGCACTATATGTTTTCATCTTACAAGAAAATTGTTTTCCTGTAATTCTTCTCGCCTTATTTGTTTTTTCCTATTTGCTCCTGTATAATATTTTATTCTTTAATTTTTTTACCCTTAATTTTAAGAGTTATCGTCTTACTTATATTATTTGGAAAGAATCATAAAAAATGGTTGAAACGTCATGTACCTATTGATACAGAAACAATATCTCTTAAGATTTGTATTTCATTAACACTAGGTTTATCGAGATTTCTTATCATTTTTCTATTACTGAAATAATGCTGTAATAAGTGAAGTCGATTTACGAAAATTAATTAGGAGGTTTTGTTAAAAAAATGTACAGACTTCGCGCACACCCAAGAGTTGGAGAGATTGAAAATCAGGTGACAGGATATCTCACGACTAACTGATCGCGAACTGCCACCTGCTTCACCATACTTAATGATTTTCCGCGACAGAACATTTTTATTTTTCCGAAAACCCCTTCATTGGTTCGTGACGTACTAAGAGCCAATTGTAACGGAACATTCTTTTGTTACTACACTAAAATCTCCTTGAATGCACAAATTTCTATACGATAAATGCCAAAAACCATCCACACACCACTTTACACTATGCACTTTACACTTTATATTGTTAGTATTGTTAATAATTAATTTAACTATTGTCAGAAATTAATATTTTTTTGTTGCAATCAATAGATATTAAAATATTGACAAATATCTCACGATTAATGTCTCGAATGAATACTTATTCTGAACCGTAATTGTTATTAATGTTTAATCGAACACTGAATGATACTGTATGTTCACAAATGTTGAATTATTTCGAATTAAGTTTTAATTGTTCCAATCAGTAGATATTAAAATATAGAAAAATATCTCACGACAAGCTGTGTAACGGGACACTTTTTATTCTGTTACTACTCACCCATTTCATCGCCTTGCAGCATTTTTCACTATATAACGGGACATGAATTTCGGCTGTTCGAAAATAAAAAGATTTTCAATCTTAATAAATTTAGGTACATGCTTGTCGCTATACCTAGATACAAGTAAAGATAAATGGTGAAAAGCATAAATGCGTTCTGTCAAACCTTGTGAAATTTGAAATGCGTTAAAGTTACTGTGCTCCATAAACCTAGTGTTTAAAAAGAAAATCCTAAAGTCCTTTTCAAAAACCCTTTTACAAATTGCTATCAATTGCTATTCACTTACACGCGAGTTCACATCAGGGGCAAATCTAATCCGCCTCATTTATATGTGGATAATTGTTTTCCCTTGATTTCGAAAGGTGAGTTTGATGAAACGTTTTGTCGCCACGACGGCTACGGGAAAGTTATTAATCGGCTTATGAATAAATCCTGACCTCCCCACGGCACCTGTTTCCGTTGAATATATATATCCCCACCCCCCACCACCACCACGCGAAGACATTATAACGTCGCGATTGCTATTCTTTGCGCGCGTGTATTATCCGCGCGCTGATGGTTTCAGGCGACATAAAGATAGAATACGTCGATACGGGCGGGTAATAAGGCGATCTCTTTATAATCGACCCTGTCTATCGTGTACTCGACTGCGCAGACGTTTTCAAAGGGTATCTGCTGTCAACGTTAACCCAAGTATCTTTAAGCCATTATCGGGGAAAGCATCGAGTAAAATAATCTATCAGTAAACAGAAACGCTTTCCTCGAACAGAGTAGAGAAATAGAGTCTAGTGTCTTTCGCGGTTCATAAGCGGATGGTTACATGTACCAAACCGAGTATTTTATTATTTTAACGATTCCTTATCTCGTGGACAGGTTCACGTATTGTACAAATTGCAGGATAATCATTTTTCACAGTTAAAAATGAATTTACTTTTATGTTTCGAATCTGTGTTTTAAGGCCAGCGTTAGAAATCATAGGTGTTACAGTTGAAGTTTGTCAAATAAAAAGAATTTATTTATATTTATTTACGGTGACGGACGACAGAAAGTTTAAGAGGTTAGCGATTCGAGAAAAAGCACTGTAATTTTATAAACTGAAATGATATATTGGGTTGTCCGGAAAGTTCATGCCTATTTTTAAGAAAAATTCAAAGGCATATTTGAATTTTAAATATGTACCATTATTATGTACCATTATATATGTACCATTTTGTTCCACAACCTTTCCACCTCTTAAGGAATGTTCACATTTTATTTGTTTTCAGCCATTTCGATATATTCAGACCTGTATCGGCTACTAAAAATCGGCATGGACTTTCCAGACAGCCCAATATAATACTATGAGAGCAATGAATTTTTCATAAGTACATACATCATACAAAATAATAAAATTAGAAAAATGAAGCGTTTGATTGAAGCAGTAGGTAATATATTTGAAATAATGGAGCAAGTGAAGAAACAAGCTGTCTAATAATAAGATTAATAATAAGTTTCTACGATTATATTTCCTATATTTATATTGTTTTTTAACGAAACACTAACTATGTATATGTTATTGTAATTAATACAGTCAATGTTATTATAATTAAATATCTATGATATTTTGTATGTTTTCCATTATTATTAATTACGATTGACAAGCAAGGACTGTTTCGTTTATTTTACAAATCATTTTATTATCTCTTCCAAACTAAAGTTTTTCTTGCCCTATATAAATTAGAACTAATCTAATTTATTAAATTATTGACTGCACTACATTTTATACTAACTGTAATATTCATGAATTGTTTATTATTCTTTCTCATCTATGTAAATACAAGCAGAAGTTATAATTGACGTGAACGTATACACGGAAATACAAGCAGTGGTCTACGTACGTTTATTATTTTGCTACACTATTATTGTCTAAAAAATGTTCAGTTTATTTTTGTCCGATGCAGGTATCGCATAAAATAAATTAGTTATGTTCGATGTAGATGCAGTTGTATAAATAAAATAATATTTATCCCGTACCGTGTGAAGGGGATACCACAGGATATATTAGCAGTGGCAAGAATAAAATGATATGCGTTATGTGGAAGTAACAGTTACACATATACAGATGCCAATTTTAAATTTCCTTTGCCCGTCACTGTATGATTTTACAATACGATTTCTGTACAAATTAGCGTTGGAAATTATTATGGGATGGTTGATTTGCAGCCTTAAACAAGTCATCGTTTATTTCCTATAGCTACTTAAAGTCTGTTGTATTTATAAGTACTACAACTGAATTCATTAAATTTACATATACACACAATTTACTAATATTAATGTGTTAAAAGTTGCAATTGCCTTTTCCAAGAAAATAACTATGGTTAGAAACAACACATATACTTCAGTACTTTAGAATTGTGACAATATTTGTACGTAAATTGGGTTTAGTTAATTATTTAATTATAAAAGACACGAAAAGCATACCTAAAAATCATAAAAGCAAACAAATATAAATGTGTTGGTATCTTTGCAAATATCATTTTGAACTTAAATAATATTGTTAAACTTCTCGTTTACAATACGTTTTTTGTAGTTTTGCAGAAATGCGAGCGTGGAAACGTTGGATTTTAAAGATGGAAATTGATTACCTGAGAGTTGTTTGTAGTAATTATCTCGGTAGAGCGTTTCTTAGTGGAATATCTCTGTATAACGATTGAAATCTATTCTTATCGTCATTATCAACGTGACGTTGTTGCACGTCATTTAATAATGACGTCAAGGCGGAAACGGGGAGTATTATCGGAAGAAACAGAACATGAAATGATTCATGCATTGGAAAACGACAAGGGAGCCGTTAAATTAGCAAGAATATATGGTATCTGAAAAGTGTATTGGTGTTTACATTATACTCCAAGTCGGGTATAAATATTGTAATGCTCGAATTAAAGAGAATGGGTATTTAAATTACTGGCATTTGTGAAGAATTGGATAAAACTGTATACTTCTATTTTATTTTTACATGGTTATTTTTATTATTTGTACATTGATTACTGTTCAAAAATAAATAGTCAAATTTATTTAGCATTAAGCTTCCAGCTTTTCCTACCTAATTCACCAATGAAAAGCTGCTTGAGCATTGGGACATCATTTGATGGATCAATTGTTTATGTATAAAAATAGTAAAACCTTCAATGGTAAATAAACTTGTATACACTTACATTTTTTTTTCCAAACATAATTCACGTTTCAAAAACGTTAAAGTGACATAAACAGGACTTTTATTCTAATTAAAAGGATTCTCATTAAAAAAGTTTATCTGGTTTGGTCGCTTTTCGTTTTTGGAAAGCTGCAGGTGAACCTTCGAATGGCGAAAACGAATTTGCGAACGAAATTGTCACGCTTTGCGCGAAGAGCGCTTAATTGCCAAGTTCCATTCGGCTCGCTCGGCCACTCCAAAAAAATAGGTCAGGCACACTTTGCCCACTTCGGTAGCATTCACTGGCATGAATAGACTCTTAAATAAGATCGCGGCGGATCATTACTTGACGTAAACTTTACTATATTATCTCGACGATGGTCAAAGATGAAGTACTTCAAGTTGATTAGCAAAAACAAAGAAAATGCGCGAATGACTTACAATGATGGCAATCGGATTTTATCTTATTATAATGTTTAATTTTCCTTAACTAATTATTTTTCTATTTTCTTTTTTATTTAATGACTTCAGTTATCAAATTAAAACAATTACCCAAATAAAATAACATTCTACATAAAAACTGACTGAAACATAGTGAACTTTTTTGATACTCATATTATACTTCAATGGGTGAGCCAGTTATTTTTGTACTTTATTGAGTTTTGATACCTTTGTATATTTATTAATTTTATTCGCCAAATGAAAATAAGATAAATAAAATAATATCCCACAGAAAAGTCGAATCAAGCAGGATGAAAGGTTGATGTTCAGAGAAAAAGAATGTTACCTTTACTTTATGCTTAACATAAATATAAGCGAACAAAAGAATGCTGCGAGGTGCGTACACGAAGAAGATGCAAAGTTGTTTGAATTATCGAGACGACGGCCACGGGAAAGTATTTACAATCATTTCAAAGCGTTCAAGAAGCTGACGTTGGGATCTCTGATGTGGAAAAAATCGATAGACTCTCTGGGGAACTGCATTACGTGTTTTAATAATGATTCAAGTTGTTGTAAGCTTCTTAGAATAATGGAATCGTCTATTTCTAGGAAAATGACTGTATCGCTCGATAAAGTATCATTCGTGTTTGTAATTATAATTTGTAATATAATACACATAGTCGAATGTTAACACTATGTCGTCCGGTGGCACCATTGTGGTGTCAGTTCTACAGGCGCCAAACGAAAAAATCTTAATTTGATCTGCGGACAGCATAGTGTTAACACATTCGCGATTGCTGATATGAATTCACATCACTTCAAATTCTATTTCTGGTTATGAAAATCTTTTTATTTTATACACTACATATTTACAATATCGATATTTCAAAACATATTTTGTTATTTTTATCTTCGCTCTAACGATACAAATTTGCGATTTTCAGCTTCAGAATTTTATTTTCGTCAGTACTCGGTATTAGAAACGTAAAATATCTGCCGGTCGCGATTGTGTTAATAATATTACGATAAGTTTAAATATTGACTACTTATTAAAAATTGAAATTAAATTTTGAACTGCTAATCCCATGAAAAAAAAAACTGATTTCATTGTTATCGTGAATGTGGATTACACTATAAGCAGAAAATGTTAGACTTTGAAAACGTTTTAAGTGACTGATCAGAATTATCGCGGTGAACATTGTAGTACTGTTTGGGTAATGACAAACCTGATATATTGCCAGTAATTAAACAGTGTTATGGCTGTCAGGAGTAATTACCGACAGATATGTATCTCTACTGAAATACTATCCCAACAATGCATTGTATTAGGTGATTAAAATTACCCCACCAAATAAAATAGAAAGAATGCTGATGTAAAATTCTTTTGTTGCTAATCTTATGAAAAGCAATAATTTCTATTAGTATACTAGGCTACATACATATAAAGGTAAGATCATCACATTTGACATTTATATAGGCCCTATTAGGCATTTTAAAAACAATAGTGACCACAAAAAAAGATCAGGCCAAGCCAATATTTTTTAAATATATTCTCAAATATTTATATCTTTAGTTTAGGAAACAAACAGTTTAAAAGATACGAATACATAAAGATGTGTGTATTTGCCGTAATTCGACAGGTTTGTACGACGCCAAATTGCCTCTACCCATCCTCTGATTGGTTCGCACGGATGACCGTTCAATTCGCGCCTCTGTCCAAGTCTTCATTTCTTTCATATTTCTTCTAAGTGTTTGAAATAACGAAAAAATAAGTTCAGAAGTCTAGGAATAAGGATTAAGAATTAAGCTGCTATATAAATTTTGTGAAAGGATTTTTAAGTGAAATCATAGTGTAGTTATGTTCTATTACTGAAAAAAATTTTGAAATTGGTTCAATATTATCGGAGATTACCCCTACATACAAATAAACAAATTAACAAACTTTACCTCTTTACGATATTAGAATAAATAATATATGTATTTGTCCATGCAGAGACTGTATATCGTGGTCAATATTGGTGTCGATCAAAAATAGCGTCGGTCATAACTAGTATCGATCAAATTTAGTCGGCGAAATTTGTGTCGGTCATTTCCATGGAACCCAGCTACATTATGGGTTTAGCAACCTCGAGGTTCTCGAGCCAGTGGGTCCCATCAGACTGTTGCTATACCTAAAGGTACGTATTCACGAGAGCATTTTTCGACGCACGAACGGTTTGACCCTCACTTCTGGCTATCGCTCACGGCCTGTGCGCTGACGAACGCTTTTCGACTGCTGTCGGTCCATGATCAAAGGATCGTGCGTACGGCCTACAGCGGGCAAAATCGACCAAATCTATGTCAAAATCGTAGAACTCTTGAACGAAATGAGATAGAGCGATGATTCTTGTATGAAATTAAAGCTGAAACTTCATAGATTAAGAGAAAAATATAGAGAAAGTGATACGGATAATGATTGACCTTTAAAATGTAAGTTGAACTTGGACTTTTTCAACAAAATTTTAGTTTCTCACTTACTATAAATTGTAGAATTTTTTTTTTTATAGATTTTTACAATCCAAATTCAAATCTGGTCGCGAAATTTGTCTACCATTTAAGAAATTTGAGAAAAGAGCGATTTAAGTGAAAAAATTGTTCAAAATAGTGCTTTTTTCGATCAAATGTTTTAATCAAAAGATATAAATATATGCATCGTATTTATTTACATAGAATATCAAATAATGAATATAAATAAAGTAGTATGTTAATGACATAAAATGGTAGTGTCATGCGACAGGTTTATTCTCATCACGTCTCGATGCATACACACTCCCACTCTCTTCAGTCATCTGACTGCAAAGTATTATAAATTATATACACCGGATAACCAGATAATATATAAATTTACAGAAAGTCGGATGAGCGAAAGAAATAACAATGAATGAACGATTTCAAAGTAAATTTTGAAAAGTGTCATTTGACACCGTTTGGTACGTTCAGTGTAAATATCCGTATGTAAGTACGGAAAGAATATAGTATCTTAAAATGACTATGTGAACGTGGCACCCGATTTTCAGAAAGTTACCATTCTTTTATACAAAATAGTATTAGATAATATTTCGTTTGTAGTTGATTGTAGTAACAACAGTTTCTTTTTTAGTTTTTTCAATTATTAAATAAAAAAAATTGAGAAAATGACGCGCACCCGACTTCGAGACATCTCAAATCTGTTTTTTCCCACGTGATTCAGAATCGTTTGTAGTTGTTTGTAGTGATTTCCCTAACGAGGGATTTAAAAGCATTGAAAATTCACAAAGTTCATTCTTGAACGGTTAAACAAATGTTATAACTTCTAAAGCATTCTAGTACAAACGAAAAGAAAATCAACTTCAAACCATTCTGAATCACATCGAAAAAGCGGATTTAAAAAATATTAAAAATTAACGAAGTTAGCTCTTGGGAGGTTAAAAAATTGTTTATAATTGTTAATCTATTCAACTTCAAACGAAACGAAAATCACTCTGAACAACTTCAAACGAAACGAAAATCACTCTGAACAACTACAAACGATTCTGAATCACGTGGAAGAAACAGATTTGAGATATCTTGAAGTCAGGTGCGGGTTATTTTCTCAATTCTTTTTATTTAATAATTGAAAAAAACTAAAAAAGAAACTGTTGTTAATACAATTAACTACAAACGAAATACTACTATTTTATATAAAAAAAAAGTTAATTTTCTGAATGTCGCTAGGTTCACAAAGCTTTTTAAAATGTACTTAAATGAAACTTTTAATTTCACTGTGATTCAACACTGTGACTAAAAACATTATCTCGACACATAAATTAATGTGGTAAAACCGAGTTCCAATGCTTACTTTTCCTTTTTGTACATTATGTGTTATAGTAAAGTTTCAACAACTTCGTATACTTATAAATAAAACTCACTCACTCACAGTACATGTGTCCCAAATATCTGTACACCATGCTTGACCTGTAACAGTCTGAAGTAGTCGATACAAACGATATGCTTTTGTTTGATCGAAAGACGCGATACTTGTTGCTAAGTGACCATCGTTTCCACTTGTCAGCACAATGGCAAGGGATCAGATTCACGTTCAAGTATCGAGGTCGCATTCATTGAAGTTCCACTCTACGTTCTTCTTTCGTGGTACAAAACCAACAGAAGTTAACTATATAAGGTGAATGTCATAGCTGGCGACATATTCTTTTGATATATGTTTGTACGATAACAGAAAATTCTGTTATTACTCCTTGTTCATACTACAAAATAAGGGTATAGAGTACTTCAAAAAAGTAAAAAAATTACGTCAAGTACATGAAAAAGTGAAGGACTCAAGGAGTTATCATTGAAAAATAGAAGATCCCTATAAAAAACTACAAGAAAGTAGAAAAAGATGTGAAATCGAAATAAGCTGCCAGATGATTTTCCTAGATTTCCGCGGCCTGGAGTCAAATGTTTGGCGTGGCCAGGCAAGGCATTCTTAGATCATCAATACCCACACTTTCTCTCTTACAGGCTTTCAGGTAATTTGTCAATTTAAAACTCTGACAATATTATGAGTACACTTTCATTGTATTGCGTTTTAATATATTTCTGAGGTCATTCATCGACGCCAATATCTTTACTCTCGCAAGCTTTCAGATAATTTGTCAGTTTAAAACTCTGACAATATCAGTACACTTTCATTATATTGCGTTTTAAAATAATTGTTGTTCATCGACACCTTGACCTTGCCTGGCCACGCCAAGCATTTGACTTCCAGGCCGCGGAAATCTAGGCAAATCATCTGGCAGCTCATTTCGATTTCACATCTTTTTCTACTTTCTTATAGTTCTTTATGGGGATCTTCTATTTTTCAATGACAACTCCTTGAGTCCTCCACTTTTTCATGTACTTGGCGTAATTTTTTTACTTTTTTGAAGTTTTTTTATCAGATCTCACTTTTTTTTTACAAATAACTTATTACATAGAATCTATTTTAAATTTATAAAAATAAAATTGATATTTCTGTAAACTCTACATAAGAAGTCTAAATTATTCTTTGTTTCTTTAATTGAATAGAGTAAAATAAAGGGAGAAGGGATAACAAAAGTGAATATATATATATATTTCATATAATTTATTAATTATAAACACTTATTCGTTCAATTTATAAATAATTATGTATACCTGCAATTTTTTTTCTTGCTGCAAGAAATTTTAATGTTAATGATGAAATAAGAAAATAACTCCATTTCTATAAGCTCTACATAAAAAGTCTAACTAAATTAAAAACACTAGTGGTATGGATCTATTCTATATGAATGAAGGTAGCTGACAATTCAGATTTTGACAACTTACCTTGTAATGAAAATGGATAAACATTTTCCAACAGTTGCTGCAATTTGTTAACGAATAACCTCCAAGCCTGTGGTTCCTTTTATTTGTATAAGCTCTGCATAAAAAGCTTAAATTCAAAACACATTGGTGGTATGGATCTATATTAAAAACAGTTTTCTGTATAAATAAAGGTATTTCGCAATTCAGATTTTGACAACTTACCTTGTAGTCAAGATCGATCAACACTTTACAACACTGGCTGCAATTTGTTATTAAACCCTACATAAAAAGTCTAAATTTGCTGATATAAATATAATTAATAATGCAATAGTGTAAAAACTTTTGACACTTGGCAGGTTATGAATGATGACATCTGTTTCGACTCTCAACGCTCGATGGCCGACGAGCCATGCCGAACCGAATGATTCCGAAAGTCGACGAACGACACTCGGCTTTTGGTTAGCTTCTATTGGCTAAGGGTTGACAACGGGAAAATCATACGAAAAATACCGTTTCTGACAGATTCATGATATGATATTACGATATCTTAGTTGTACGTGGACCAATTTTATTGATTTTGGTTTTATTCGAAAGCTTATATGCGGTTTACATCAGAAAAATGCCTTTAAATTTAGAAAATATTGCAGGCGTGGTGAGATATACATGAAAGAAGTTTCAGGTTAGGTTGGAATGGACCATCTCTCCTGTAAAAGATACGTGTTAGCTCCAATGCCAGGTATATATATGCGGTGACGGATAATTTTTCGTGTACTTGGCGCCGAGACACTACCGCGTCTCTAGATGAATCAATATACCTTCTTTATTTTAACCTCTTTACGCCCTTGGCCACATATGTGAACGACTAGTTTTTTATAATTATAATTACTGTCAATAATAAAAAGAACAATAATTTGATAATAACAAAAAACATCGTCCCTGAAAAGGTTAAACTAATGTTTCAGTTTATATTTGAATTCTTAAGAAATTCTTATAATTAGATCCATAAAATTTCTTATGCTGTTCAAGTGGAATTTTAGAAGAATTAAAAAAACTGAGATTTCACAGTTTAGAACGTTTAATCATTTTGTGACAGACTGCATAACTTTTTGGAATACGTGTCGTGTTTATTACATTTGATAACCTATTAGGTCTTTTCAAAAATAGTATTGCCTACAGGAGAAACACAACAGGCAAGACCAAATTTATATAAAAATATTAGCAAATCTTTGTTTAACAACTTTATCAAGGTTCGCATTTTTTAGGATCAATTCATATAGTTTTTATATCATGATTTTATTTACCACCGAATTATTTTACCGATAATTAATCTTCACTTGTTTAGCTCTTTCATCTCACAATTAATTAAACGTCTCTGACAGGACATTTTAACCGGGATAAAATTACTTTCATAAAAGTCGGACAGAATGTAATATTGACAACCTAGACCTAACATATGATAGGTTTTAACACCTTCTTAAAAATAGTATTGCCTATAGGAAGCACATAATGCGCAAGACAAAATTTACTTAAAATTATTTGCATATCTCTATTCAAGAAATTTATCAAACTTAGCGTTCTTATTTTAGTAAAATAGTTTTACTTTGAGGATAAACCTTTATTATCTATAGCTCTTTTGAACTCATAATTAATTAAACGCATTTTATGAGACATTTTAACCGGGATAGAATTACTTCCATACGAATCGCGCAGAACTCGTAAACCTAATACGGACTTCCTAAAGCTGAACCTAATTTCTAAACCTAAAGTTCGCGTAACATTCGCGAAATTGATGGCGGAATGCGCAGTGGCGAGTAGCATAGTAACGCGCAAGACATCATTTGTGCTGGTACTAGCTCGTCAAAGTAAATCTCCAGCCAAAGTGAACGGAGTATCCACTGATTCCTGTTCTCTGCCAGCATCCCAATTGCACTGGGCCCTTGTCATTCTCCATAACAGTGCGCTGAATGTATCACCAGCTGCAGTTCCATAGCTGTGCATGAAAGGGATGTAATTAATGCGCGAACAACGTCCTGTCTGCACGATATCGAACGTCGCCAAATTCTCGCGTCCCTCCAACTTCGACTGTTTCGTCTTCTTCGAAGTTATCTGTCTGCCCAATGATGTTTAGGTCGTTACGTACAGACTGCTTTACATATACATTGATCGCACGTCAATCGACGTTAACACTGATTTTTATAATTCGTTTATAAAAATAAACGTTTACCTTTAAATTTTCTTAATTATCTCAAGTTCAATTATCTTTATACATAATACCATTAGTGTTACTGTAATTAGTGTTACCGTAATACTATTAGTAAACGTTATAAGTGCATAAGTACCTTCTCCTCTAATTACGACTTTATTATAATTAACATTTCAAATGAACCACCGACATTTTACGTGCATATGTATCGCACTGTTTAATCGATGTCAAATTTATTCGAATTTCAAAAAGTCAACTGTGATAAACAAAGTTAAATCAAGATATTAATTTATACATTTATACAATTGAAAATTAAATGTAATAAGCATGAAAAGGCATAATCATTGTGTGACTGAAAATTTTGCAAAAGTTATTTTTTACGTTTTTATCTCAAGACCTGATTAGACTTTAAGCCATATCTATGGATAATAATAACCCCAATGGTCTTCCCGATATATTCCTTATTTGTGAATATGTTATATAAATTAATGTTTTGGGCATATCATACAGAGAAATCAATTTTATATACGAAAGTTGAATAAACTTCTTCTCTATTTTTTCTAACAAGAATTTTAACGTTCCCTAATAAAAAACAAATTAAATAAAATCTCAGGTTTCTCAACATCTTCAACAATTAATAATTGATACACGAAGCCTCAAACGTCATCATTCTTGACTTTCGTCTTCATTTTTCATTTTGGAACCCAGAATTACCCTTTCGAAGGATATCCGTTTGTAGATAAATACTCTGTATACATTCTTATCCCCTTTAGATAACGATAAAACCTTCGCAGATTTCAATAAACTCCGTTCATCGTTGATTCTTTCTTAGATGAGGTGTTTCCAGCGTATCGTTAGGATCTTCACACGAGTCGGTACTTAATTGACGAGATTAGATTGCTACCAATACGTCAATGTCGAGTTTCATCGTAAAGTTAGCTCCTCGAACGTGGAACTTCCCTTTTTTTCCACTCTCTTTTGTTCATGCGCCGTTTCCAGCGTGCAACGTTAATAACTAACCATTCGACGAAGTTATTAATAAAGTTATCGAGGGCGTGTGACGCTGATTTATTGATCAACAGGAAACGCGTCGGTACGTGTTGCGGTTCGGAGTGTACGTGATCCCACGGGTATCGCAGATATTCATCGTTTGCAGTGACATTTCGTTACCTGATGACTGTCAACCTCTTCAACAGAATGCAATGTCCAATTTCAGCAGAGTCCTATTCTACATATAATGTATCATGTTTCGTGCCGGACCAATTTTTTGGTTACTTTTCGTTCAGATTGCGTGGATCGTATTTACCCCACGCAATCACGATTAACACATTATCTACCGATTTATTTAGAAGGAATCTGCACTTTAGAAAAGAACTTTTTACATTGGTGTACATGGTACAAAGTTATATGGTTCAAGGGAGCAAATTATATGGAGAAAGTATTTTTATTGTAAGTGAGGTGGTGGGGTAGATTTAAAAAACAAATGATTATTTTGAATGAATATTATATGGTTTTATTTACAATTAGATACCATTTGTTTAACCGACTCATCACTTTATCCATCGATTTATCATACGTGGTAATTTCTTGTAATAAAAAGCCTCGATGTTCTACCATTGTTGGATAGACGCGGCTTGCGTTAAATCTACTGAATTTGACCTCGAATATAAAGTTTTATATTACAATGAATGACCATGTATGATAGGTCGATGAATTTGTTTAAACAAATGCTATCTTACTATAGATAAAAATATATAAGCTTCTGTTAAAAAAAAATTAATTTGTTTGTCACATCTCGTCCAATACTTTCTTTACAACAAAATTATTTATTTCAAATAAATTGTTCCTTATAGGCAAATAACTTTTGTAAAAACATTTCTTCGATAGTTACATTCCATCGCGATATACTTAACAATTCCGATTCAAACGAAACACCTTTTATATTGAGACAAGCTGGCATTGACTCGTGCATACTGTTACAGCATAAGATACAGTGAGTAATTTTAATTTTCGAACACTATAATTCTTACTGCCTACCATTGTAATTTAGTTCACAATAAAGAAAAGCAAAATTTAATTCCTAATTGCATGACTACATCGGGACTAAAGTAATTAACAAAAGCATAAGTTTTATTAATTTTATTCATATAGTATAAAACGTTAGGCATATAATATATTTTAAATGAAATAATATCTGATTTTTAAGTTACATTAATATTCGAACACCTTGTAATGTAACTTCCTTGAGTTCTTATGATACTTTGCAAATGTGACGTATGTTTACCTAAATACATTACGAGCTGCGTACATTTTTTCAAGCCTCAGAGGATTGTATTTCGATATTCACTGTGTACCCTAGCGATAATGGAACATAAAAATACACTTCGTTTGACATACGCCAATTTGTCATTTCTCACAATGCAAAAGGTAAATCGTATATAGAGAGATTGCAGGAATGCGTAAGCTTTCAAAAAATCATTGTTAAAATTTTAGAAGGTTATTCTAATTATTTTCGTTTTTACAGCCGATTCAACACAGTTCAAAATAGAAGAATGGATTTAAGAGAACATGTGAAATGATAGTTCAAGAAAAACAAAAATGAATGAACACAAACTAATCAATTAGCAATATTAAGTTACATATACGAATTATCTTTGGTAATACGAAACGGAAGCTCATTAAAAATGTACAGTAAGAGATATTATTAAAAGATTTAAATGTGAAGATCGGATTAAATCTATTCCTCAAAAAAGCCAGCCCAAAATTTTTAGAAACTCGTGACAAAATAAAAATTATAAAAAAAAATAATGAAAGATCTTAATTAAATGCACCAAAATTAGCTGATGAATGTTTAGAAGAGACTGCAAAAAAATGCATCCCCAAACAATGTGCAAAATATGAAAAAAAAAAGTAGCTATAACGGACAAGTTGTTAAAAATTAATCATACGTAAATAAAGGTAATAGAAAGAAAAATATAAATTGTGTGAGACAATTTGTTTTAAAAGAAGATACGCGGTGAAACTGTGTTATTTTTAACGATGAAAGTAAGTTCAATATTTTTGGATTAGAAGGACGAAGAATGGAATGGTGAAAGAAAATTGGAAAATTGATAATTAAGAATACAAAGCCGAGTATAAAGCACGGAGGAGGAAATCAACTTATCATAAGAGTGCCAAAGATGGTAGAATAGGTTCTATACGATAAATTGCCATATTAACAGATCAATAAAAAGGAAAAGTAAAATCGATACTTGTGCTTAAAAATTAATCGTATTTATAATTAATTTAATACATAAACACAGAAATGTACTATGAAATATCGACTATCGAATCTTCATGAAGAAGGAACTACGCATCTACAGTGGGTATAGAAAGTATTCGTACACCGATCAATTTCCAAAAAACCTATGTAAGATTGTAATTTATTAACTTATTTCTTATAAACGATGACATTCTCGGAAATCTCTAGAGTGGATAGAGTACAAAAAAAGTAGCTATTTATTTAAGTTGCGAAATTAACAAGAAAAAAACAATTAATGGATAGAAATATTGAAGTAATAAGTATTCGCACACTGTTTAATTTTTAAAACTTCATTAAAAAAAAAAAAAGAAATTTACATTAATTTGTAGGTACATAATACTTCCTTCGTGGGATTTTCTTTTGATTTTATAATTATTGTAACTCTTCTAAGTATTAAATTAACTAAATTATTAGTTATTCGAAGTGGGATATTTTTCCATTCCTCTATTAGAGGCATTTTTAACAGTACTTTCCTGGAAATTTGATGTTTTCTAATTCGTACGCAACAATAAACTAATGTGTTTTAGTTACAAACTCTACTGTAAATGGGTCGTCATAAGTATCGTACAAATACTTATTGCTTTTATGCTTTTACCCACTTTTCGCATTTTTTTGTTAATTTCACAAATTATATTAGCTAGTAAATGTTGTTTGGACTATATTTATCTTAGAGACTTCCGAGAATATGTAAAATATCATTGATTATAAAAAAGAAGTTAAGAAACTACAATTTCACACAAAAGTTTTTTGGGAAATTGATCGGTGTACGAATACATTCTACACCCACTGTAAATGAAGTATTGCGTGACCTACGCACAAATTGATCGTCTCCCGTCCTAATTTCTAATGCCTAATATAGCAACGACCATCGCCTATGACAGTATACTCCCGTGCAATCAAAGCTGTCTACAGTATGGCGTATGTGACGTTACTGGGTGCATCGGTATCGGTTTTTTTTTCAGATCGTCCGATTTGTTTCATCGATTATAGAACTTTGTGTGCTATTTACTAGTATTTCTAGTGATTATTTCAACGACTCTAGGTATTGGGTTAAGCTAGGATTATATTTTGGATACGTAACGTGCAAGGATTGAACACAGAATAATGTTTCTGCTTTCATAATTTCAGTTGATAGGAAGTAGTATATTTTATTAGGCTAACGGATATCAAATAACTTGCAATATCAAATTTCTGTTGGGTTCTTATTTGTTAAGATTTTATACAGAGAGAGATGCTTAACGCTATAGTAGATTCTCTATAATTTGCTGAAACTCGGGACCGGAAACGTCGAATTATCGTGTAAAAGAACCGAAATTGTAGAGGAAGCTAGTAACTGCCATTTTGAAAGAGAGGCAACGAAAGAAAGAAAGGGAGATCCTAGAGTCCCCAGTACGGTATCTAATAGGTGGACAAGTGGTTCAAGTTTGTTTGGCAGTAAGAACGAATACACTTGACTGTAGTTTATGACAATAATCGTGATAGGAAGGAGGATTCAATGTCTGTTAAGTTCTTATTTGTTATGAAATTATGCAGCTAGTTGGTAGGCAAATTGCCAAAGTTTGTTTGGAAGTAGGAACAATGCACACTTCACTGTACCTTATGATAATAGTCGAGGTAGTGAGAAGGATTTAATATTTGAGGTTTCTCTTTGTTCTACAATGCGAACGGTCAACGCGTATGCATATTATTAAACTATGAACGTTTATGCATTTATAGCATCTGGAAATGTGGAAAAATGTATAAGAATTGTTTTTTTAGTTTCAAATAAATATGTCACGAGATATTATAGTTACTGTCTCGGTATATTAAAGAAGACATGAGAAATGAATAAAGAGATCAACTATTTATAACGCACAATTTATTGTATTAGAATACAGTTCATACGTTCACAGAACGCATGGCAGAAAGTCTTGTAACAAATTTAAATAATGAGAAAATGAACAGAGATCCACTATTTGCAATAGATAATTTATCGTATTGCAATAATATAGAAAAAGAGAGGTCAGACTTAGTCCTTTAAGTTCTCAAAAGTACGCACGACACATGACAAAAAGTCTTGTTGCAAGAAATTTAAATGTTACTGATAAAGTGATTAGAATAATATAGAAAATGGGAGATCAGTTTGAATCCTTTAAGGTTTCAAAAGTACGCGGAACGCATTGCAGTAAGTCTCATTGCAAGAAATTTATTAAAGAAAAAATGTAATCACTTTATCAGTAACATTTAAATGCAACAAGATTTTCTGTCATGTGTCGTGCGTACTTTTGAGAACTTAAAGGACTATGTCTGACCTCTCTTTTTCTATATTATTGTAATACGATAAATTGTCTATTACAAATAGTGGATCTCTGTTCATTTTCTCATTATTTAAATTTGTTACAAGGCTTTCTGCCATGCGTTCTGTGAACGTATGAACTGTATTCTAATACAATAAATAAATTGTGCGTTAGAAATCATAGTTACTGTCTCGGTATATATTCATAATATGAATAATAAAATCACGCGAAAAAGTTTTCTCACCTTCTAAAATATGTATTGCTAAACCCAAATCATTTGTTATTGTACGACTACTAGGTTTTCTTTTTTTTTAATTCTTAAACAAGCCTCTTATTTCAATCGTTCACACTAGAATAATTACGAACAGTTCAAAAGCACGAAAAAGAACATTTTACTGTAACGAAACAACACCAGGTCTTGTATTTCATGAGTTACCAAAGCGGCAATTGCGAAATTAGATCACATCTTCTTATTCCATGTCTCGTGTAAAACAGACTTGGTGATATACGACTTTCATTTTGCGCCAAAATTGAGGAAACAGTTTGTGCACCTGTTTCAACTGAAGAAATGGAAAAAACTGTCAAGGCTTGTTTGACGAAACAAGCGTTGAGTTATTTGGTGACGACTTGATGAGACTCGTTCATCATTGCCAGAGATGTCTAGCGAATGGTGTTGATTATGCAAAAAAAAAATAAATACTGGCAACAAAGGAAGTCATTTCAAGGTGTATTTTCCCGTTTCTTTCGTAAACTTTCTATTGTAGTGTTCTTCAAACATATATTTGTGGAGGACGTGCAATCTTTGAAAAGGAAAAGGAAGACAATTTCAATGCGATGAAATTAAAAACAGCATATTAATAACATTCATTATAAAGTTTGCTGTCGTTAGTAGTATGAACATCGAAAATGAATCCAGAAAATAAGAAGCTTAAAAGTTGTTAACAACTGAAACTTCTTTCTCATTATCTACACATTTTATTCAACTTCTGTTTAAAGTAATACAGAATATGTAACAAATTTTATTTAATTGTTTGTTCTTCTTCATTATTTACACGTTTTATTCAACTTCTATTTAAAGTAACGCAGAATATGTAGCAAATTTTATTTAATTTTTTGTTTTCCAATGAGGCTCTCTAAATCTGGAAGCCAAGTAATTAGAGTTTCTAACATTATTCAATACAAAACCTCAATTTATTATTAAATAGTATTAAATAGTTGCTAAAAACCTTAAGCGAGTACATCAATTTTTGTTATATTTATTTGTCTGCATTGCCTTTGTAAAGATCTTCTAAAAATATAGTAATATTATTCTACAGTGTGAAAGTTGAGAAACACTGTTCTATCACATAATGTGAACAATTGGAAATTTTATTATTTCTCTTTCGAATGATAAAATACAATGCATGCACTACAGAGTAAAACACCCTTATTCGGAATAAGATTTGAAACGTGGAAGTATTTCTCCAAGTCCGAGTGCAAATGTTCAGGGTTACTTGATTAATTTAACGAAAGCAGAAATAAGTCAGATGCTTACCAATCAGGACGATTGGCGCAACTATGGCTTCTCTAACAACTGGAAGCTTCTTGCTGTAGGAATGAAGCTACTGATAGGGCATAGGAAACAGTGTCATAGCCTTGGGAGAGCCTATTTAAATAAATTGTTCCAATTGCAATTTTTTGAAATAAATATTTCTGAAGTTATCAACCACTGTGTTTTTATGCATCGGATGATCCATGTTCCGCAAAAATTCGTCGTCCATTGTGAATATATGTCTTTCTTGTTCAGTGACCCGCGAGGTTTAAGTTACACGCTTGAGTGAAACCGTGATCGCCCGTGATCGATTATAATAGGGTCGTTGAAATAGATATTGCCAATCAAATATCATCTTGGGAATTTCTCTAGATTAGTGAGTAGAATTAGAGCAGTATTAAATTATTATTTTTTTAAGTATAATTTAAAACTGGTTTTAAAAGTGTATTTATATTTTAACCACTTATATTAAATTTAAGGTTTCTTATTCTTTAACTTCGATTGCTTGTATGCCTGTTAAACCAATGCGCAGAAATGAATATAAAAAACAAGAGATGCCGTGTGATGGGATTTGAAATGTACTCAAAATTATATTATAAGAATAATTGGTGTTTCTTGGGTTTCAGATAAAACATTCTTGTGACAAGTAAGAAATTCAATAAAATGTACTATTCCTTATTATTTTTCGTAGAAGCAAGATTAATACAAATACGAAATGCTGTTGAATTCTTCAAACAATTAAGTAAATCTAAATTTAATGAGATGGTTGATGCTGGTTTTTAGAGCTTATGATTAGTAAATTTAATTTTGTTTTTTAAAAGAAATTATTCCTTCCTGATTTATATTCTCATAAATTAATTAATATTCGAGTTCTATACTCAAATTCTATTAAATTTTGTTTAATTAACTCTACTAGAAATAAAAGGTAAAAAAGTATTTCTTTCCATTCTTTTAATTTAAATATCCATTACTCCAGTGATATAGATCATTAGAAATTATAACATGCCTTTTAAATTCAAGAACAACGTAGATATAAACGATCATTTCTTCTAAGAGGTATCTTCAAACTCATATAACCTTCTCAACCCCATAAAAAACTAGCTATCTGATTAAATCCACGTATACATTATATTCTCAGAAGCTTATATTTTTTTTGGAGTGTATCGATTGCCAAATTTCTCTCGGTAGTTAACATACTTGATGCACCCCAATATTTTTACGCCTCTCACGAAGCAAAAGTTAGCTTCTGCGAATGCGTTTCCCTAGCTTGGCTCTCCGGATACTTAAAAGCTTACGTACGCGGATCAGAAACCTAAATGCAATCTTGTTAGCGAACTCCGTATTCCATTAGTGACCACAAGCGATGTGGGTACTTATTGGACAGTTGTTGGCGACGCAATGGTGTAATTGAGCGTCCTAGAAAAGCTTTTGGGTTCCACGTAACGATAAAAAGAGCCATTGCACAATTTTCGATGACGAATAATTTGCCACTCTCCTATCTTATCGTTCGCTCCATCTTTCATCCGCTGTGTTCACTCGTTTCTGAGCGACGTGTCGATTCCACGATCAATATACAACTATCAGTCTGGGTTGCAAACGAGCTTTTATCCCTACAAAATAATATTCGATTATGTTTCTACCCAACGTCCCGTTAAAATCGATCTCCCACCATCGACGTTTCGTATAATGGAAAGTATGTAGAAGCTAAAAATGAAAAATGAAAAATTCATTTTGACATGGAATTTCCTCGATTTCCCTTCATCTTGTGATTATTGTAGTTTTTTTTTTTTTAATCGTGGTAGTCACCTGGATTAAATGGATTATAGAAAGTTACCGATATACTACTGTTATATTACAGTGCATAGCATAGGTACTACAGAGTAGCTCACATAACTGTTCACAACTGGATATTCTGGAAACTATGTATAAGGTTTGCCAAAAAGAGCTTTAGGATTTTATTTAATAATTATATTTTAATAGCAATCATGTGTACTTTCATTTTATATAAATAAAATCCTAAAATTTCTTTTAAGAAACTCTCTATTTTTGAAAAAACAAACTAATCGCATACTAAAATAAAAAATTTGAAAAAGACGATAATATTCGCAGTATTAGTTTAATAAGTTAGCGAGGTCTCTTTTATTTGTATGCCTAACTTAATATATTTTTTAATAAGATTATATTCAGCAACCTATGTTTAACCTGTTTACTGAACTAAATGTTTGTATGGTGTATACGAAATGACGTGATCATGGAAGAGCAATTATTTGCACTTACAACATCGTACATGTGGATCGGAAAGACTTAAAGACATTAGTATTCTGTTATGAAGAACAATAACATGAATGCTGATTTCGAGACCATTTACTTGGAAAACCTTTTATTTCATCAATATGAATGATCGAGGTCTTGAATTGCATGAATGTAAGAGGCTTTTGAACTGATATGGAAGTTGGTATCCCAGCCACTGTTGTATGGATGGAAAATTATTATACTTTTGTATTATTTGAACGAAAGCAACTTAGTTCTGCCGGAAGCATTGTTTGTCAAATAATTCTGTTAAAAGAATCGAATGATCTGAAGTTTCCATTACAGTGGCGTGAATAACTATAGGCTCAAATTAATTGTTCATAGTATTATAAAACAAGTTAGTTTTCGTAAACATAGTTTAACTCAAGTAGATTTATATTAGTAGGTTTTGTAAGTCCTCCTTTTCGAAGTTGATTAAAAATTATTTTCAGGGATTTTTACATCTTTTTTCAAGTATTTTCTTAAAATATTAAGTATTTCTTATTGGGTCTATAAATAATTATTTCTATCACTGTATAGCTATATGAAGTATTTACGATATTATAATTGCAACACTGAGTAATAGTTTCAAACTGACAACATTTTTATCAATACTTAAATTAAAGAGTAACAAATATCTGGTATAATAATTGGTTATTATTAGATTGCGGAAGTTTATGCACGATAAATATGTAATATACATATGCAAAATATGCACGAAAAATTGGAATAAAATGTAGTATAATAAGTAATATATTAGTATGTTACAGAATATTCACTATGTACACATATACAAAATACTTTTCACAATTATTCTGGTATATTATGATTCGTGTGACAATAAATTACGAGCATTTTTTCCAAATTTAATGGTGTTAGTTGGTGGCGTTTGTTTGTAAAAATTAATTTATACGCGGAGAACGATCGCTCTATGTCACACGAAGTAATCGGTGCGTATTTAAATTTAGAACAACATTGTTCCGGCATACTTATTGGGCCTTGAACGTCCTCATTATTTAAAATATTAGAAAGTTTTCGATACTGTAGAAAATCCTACATTCTTTTCTAAAGTACTTTAACATTTTTTTCACTAGGATTTTATTGATTCACTTAACGTTAAACCTATAGTTTCCAGTTTCCGTATTATGCAAATATATATACAAAATATGCAAAATAAAAAATGTATTTTTATAGTACTCTAATTTCAAAACAAATTTCTGTCTAGGTCCCAATCTTTTATCTATTTCCTATAAAAATATCCATTCGCATAAACTTCCGCAGTCTAGTTATTATTATTATTATTTAATAATACGGTTAAATCTATGTTTATTCTGATGGATCTGGAGCACTGACAATGAGTATGCGACGCCTTGTGTTTCAGTAACTCCTGAAATATTGTCAAATGTTAGAAATGATTTGTCACTTCGGACATATAAATAGTTACATATCTATGGTTGAATAACTTTAATTTCATAGTTTTCGAGAGTTATTTACTTTCGTAAATGCTTCATGTAGCTATAAGCCAAAGTTTGAAATCGTCATGTTCTATAATAAAACCATTTGAGACAAAAATGTTTCGAAGTTATAGCTTGTTACACTTGCTTGATTCTCTCTATATATTTTGTATTATAACTTATCCTTACAGTTTCTACGATATCGAGTTGTAAATAGTACACACTACAGCTTCCATACCAACTCATTTCGTATGTGCTTAAATAATTGACTATGCAAAGTACTATTCGTTTAACACGTATCAAAACAGTCCACCAGATCAAACAGAAAGACATTCGTTAATGCTTTATAATCCATCCTCTGCTACTCAAAGAAAATTCATATTAAAGATATATTAAAGATATATTAATTTGATATTCTTCTATCTGGATTCTGATATTAATAATATCGTAGCAGGTAGTTCTCTTGGCGTTTGCTGTGCATTATTGGGTTATAGTTTTAGTTTTACGTTATGGTATTAGTAATTTTATCACAAATTATTAAAAATGCACTATGTGGCTTTTCACTACGTGTTCTATGTCAAATGATAACCAATCAACGATTCTTTTTATTCAATTTTTATTAAATAATGTTTACATAAATTAACTTACTTTGTCATTTTTTTATATTGGCACTGAATAAACATTATTCTCACAATTTTCAACGAATATTGAAATAAATTTGGCTTTAAATTATTTCTTCTATTTCTGTTTATACATTTTTTCCTTAAACCTTACTCAGTTACATCAGGTTGGTTTGGTGTTCGTATGGATATAATTATTTCAGGTGGTACTAATTGTAAGAGGCCAACTGCCACTAAGTATTTTAAATTAGTAAAGGGGAACATATTAAATAGTCTCTTATTGTACAAGTTTTACAGTATGTACAAAGGAAGTAAACTTTGGCGTCTTTAAAACTCATTTATAAATTTATATATTTCATCAGTTTTAAAAAGTAGCTGACCATTATTCGTTAAACTCTTTCTTCACAAACTATAACTCTTATAACAGGTAGTAAAGTTTAAAGCAAGTTTCAACGACCTGACGTGTATCTTCACTCGCCCCTGGAAAAGTTCGTTGATCCTACCAGGAGCACCTATGCATTCAAGTGTAATGTATTATTGTTGGTAATGGCATTCCACTATCGGGAATAGGATACTTGTACGCGAGGTGGTTGTTTAACGTGAAACCCTAGGGAGGGAACCGTACACGATTCTCATATTTTGGAAGATGAAAGCTTCCGTCGCTGCCTAGCTTTACAACCCCCGGGCAAGAGCTGCACCAATATCGATTCGTACGTTGGTTTCGTTCTACGTGGGTCACAATTCCTCGACGATTTTTTTCTGAATAATATTGCTCATTTTATTCGCGACGTTTTGTACAAGAAAATCGTCGTTAATTGCTTTTCAACGAGCTAAGTGAATTTCGGAGTCACCTCTTCTCATGCGAGCGACTTAATCTCTTCTTTGTCGAGTTTTTTTTCTGGAGTTTGTCCAAGAAATATACAGCTTTTCTTTAAGTTAATTTAGAACAACTGGGAAAACATAATGAAAAATCTCTGCTCTAAATTCTATATTCCTCCTTTTATTTTACTTTGTATTATCGTATTTCTGTCGCTAACACTTTTGAAATAATATTATTTATAAATGAAATGTTATTTCGATAAATTTACAATTTCTCGACAGACTTGTTATTATTTTAACAAGATATTTTATTTCATTTTTGAAATACAGTTGCATTGTCTCATTTCATACAATAATTTTAGAAGTAATAATTCTTAATTGTTTGAAATAATACAATAGTGGATATGCTTTTGAAAAGGATTAATGTATTCCAAAATCATTTAATAGATTATATTACAAATTAGTTCCTTTATTAAAATAACGATTTGAGAACGATACAAAGAAGAGAAGAAATTAGCGTAACAAATATACTTCATTGTTATTTTGAGTATGTACCGTCCATTGTACGTATTTATAAGTTCCAGTGCACAATGCGGTAATGATTCATTCTCATACAAACTTTGTTAAAATATTCTATGGCTAAAAATATGACGAAAATGTTGTATGCTTTATTAAAAGATTGGAAATGACAATTGCATATTTATTCGCCATGTAAATGATGAAATTGTTCTTACAGAGTTTATTCGAAGTACCTGTTACTGATGCACATGCACTTGTCATAGCCAAAATTCAAGAATTTTTGTTCGAGGTTTAATTAGACATTTTAATCTAAAACAGAGTGTAATTGTACAGTTCAACTATTGAACTTAATATATACATTTCTTTTTGTTAAGAGATATTTAAAAATGGCCAAGATACAGCAAACCTCCAGAAATGTTTTTTTTTCAGTGTGTACGATAACTTGAGAGCTGCTTACTTGAAACATATCAAACAAATTATTATTAAAAATAAACATAAGAAAACGTTCCTGGAGATTTGCTGTATTATGTTCATTTTTAAATATTCCTTAATAAAAATATTTATGTATTCAATTCAATACTTGCTCTACAAATCTTTAAAACAGAATTCTTTAATTTTTGCTATAACAACTACATGCATACCTTTAATATGTATGTATTTAAAAATTCTTCTTATTTCTAAATAATGAAATAATCTAACCATTTCAAATGCCTATTATTTGATTTAAATCAATATTTCGGTTATTTTCATATAACGATGCAGGAATTATAATACTTCCCCATTTAAATTTTAAATAAAATTTGCCCAAGTCTGGCACGAATTACGTCGGACGAGGTCATTAAGTGATTAAGTGGGGTTCTCTGAGTATTCAAAAAGCCAAAATCGAGTTAACAAACCACATCCCGTGACTCGGTAAATCTATTAGCCGGTTGTGTAGCCAAATAAAATTCAATTTGTCTGTGTTACTCAAATAGCTAGTAAAAATTGTCTCTATTTGGGACTTTAAACAATTCAGTTTCGAGAATACCTGAATTAGATAGAGCGAATTCCATTTTCTCCGAGTTATTGAAGATATTAAATTGTTTTCCAAATGTACAAAGGCCAGACCACAATTAAAGTACTTTGAAGAAAGAATATTCAGAAAATATTTATAAAGAAACTATGCGATGAATTGTCTTCAAACTTCCAGTCTGTTTTATTTAGCATATAAAGAAAAAACAAAACGGTCTTATAATGTCATTAAAATGGCGTTACTTAATTACACAGCGTCCGTACACATAAAAAGATTAGAAAATGGCAGGTTTCTGATAAAAGAAATCTCAGAATTTCACAAAAACTCATTACTTTTTGATTGAAACCGGATAGACAAGATTCAATTAAAAAAGTAACAGCTACGAGTTTTTTAAACAGAACGTGACTTGGCTCATTTGGATTGAACTTATAGTTTTCTCAGAAACCTGTCAACTATGAATAGTGTTGTTTAGAGATTGTAGAGATTTCTTTTCTTAATTTTGACACAACATTCTTGAAATATATATATATTAAAAAATTTAACAAAAACAATTGATTTTTAAAAAAATGATACAGTGATTTGCCATCTTAATTATCAAGTTGTTGTTAATGAAACGTTGTTCAAATAATTAAGTATGTGACAGCATTCGATTAAATTTCGTTCTTAAATATCAGTTATTTGGATAGATTTACTATTAATACGTTGATAAATATTGTCTAGATCACTGATTCTTTATAATATTCATTTACAGCTATATTGTATTTCATAAAGACAACTATATTTCCATTCTCTGCAGTAAGGAGGAAAATAGCGATAGGTGATATAACATATGTATACTATATAGTACATATTATCGAAATGGCATTGCAAGTTTACAGAACCAAAGTTTGAGACTCTACCAGGAATCTTGCATTTTGCATTGCAATGAACGTGTTAAAACTATTCTTCTTTGTATACAGGGTGTCCACGCTAAAGTGTGACAGACATATATTTCAATAACTATTCAACTATATCGATTCAACTATATTCATGATACGAAGAATTTGTTTACATGTAAATTGCAGGACACAATAGGCTCTATATTGTGGTGTAACGAAATTTGTGTCATATTAATTTAAAAGATATGATGGCGAAGTTTCGGTTTTTAAATGGAACTATATATTTTTGGGCATCAGGCGATAGTGCTTTTCAAGACGAATTCATTGACCCTTAATGTATTTACCCGATTTTTATTAGTCTTCAAAATAGAACGCTTTGAAACTTACTGATTTCCAGCGGCAAAGTCTCAGTTTGAGTGACCGCGTAGGACCGCTTTTATGACTTGTCACTCAAATCGAGACTTTTCCACTGAAATGTTTTCGTATCATCAATAGTTATTGAAATATGCGTATGTCACATTTTAGTGTGGACACCCTGTATAGTTTTCATTATCTAGACTACTTTAGATAGGAAGTATTTCTGTATCAAAATAAGTAATTTTTGCATATATATGGCTCGCATAGAGATAGATAAAATTGTTATCCAGCAATAAGTTTTCGAAAACGAGTAAAGAATAAGTCACCTTCTCTTTATTTCTCATTGAACCTAAATTCCAGTTACAAAATAAAATGTTTCACAATGAACTATTAAGAATTTTATCAATCGAATGAATGTTACATTGCTACGTGTTGGTGTTCATTCGTTATTTATTATTGGAGTACAATATTGTCTATCTCTGGATCTGTATATCTATGTAACAGTTAACAAAGTTGTTGGCAAACTTCCTTTCATCTGAATCCAATTTTTTTCCAGATTGGTGGACGACAGATGCGTGGTATGTCCCGAAGCGGGAGACTTATCAACTCCACCAAAAAAGTTCAGAGGTAATTTTATATTAATAATCGTCCATAAAATTCTATTATATTCTAGTTTGATATTCGACTAATATTCTGCAGCATCGCTTGTCGAACTTTTGCTTAACCTCTACAGGCTTGAATTTTCTTTCATTATTTGGAATTCAATATATCTAATTGACTTAAATAGTTGCAATACATGAATTTTATATAATTTGTTATATATTTATACTACATTATATGTTATATATTTATTTATTATATATTATTTATAATATATTTATATTAGATATTTATAGACTGATTTCTAACGAAAAAAATTCATCTAAACGTAATCTAATAATACATGTACCGCAAGTTGTAAATGGAAATTTTATGTAACGAGTAAATAGATTTTTTTTATATAAAACAACGCATCTTTCAAACTTACTTTGCAGGCTCTTAGAAATATGAAGTAATGTTAAATGTTAAATAGGTAAAACGGACATTTTTACAAGTCAAAACACATTAGTGAGTTAATATTGTTCTTTTATCCAGTTTTAATTGTACGTTTCTTTTAAATTGTGTGCCTCAAAATAAAAAAGTTGAAGACCTTTATGTGTTAAAATGAATAAAACTGAAAGTTTTATTCCACTTTACATTGTATTTTATATTCGTATCAACCTATTTATAATGCTATTTGACTGAAACTAGTAATTGTTATGAACTATTCTTAAGAGGTATTCTAGTTTAGAATTTTCAAAAAATCGTTTTTCTTGCATTTTCTTAAAGTGTAGATTTTTAAAAATGTATGTACCAAAGGATTTTGTTGAATTTGGAAAATTAATAAACTTAGGGACGTTTAAAGAGAATGGTGTCCGCAACGACGACGTTATGTGCAGTTCATTTGGATACTGCATTTTTCTCTTTGCAGTTTTTACTGCAATTTCTTCGCTGGTAATGTGTTAAATGTGCAAAAGTGACATTCATTTTCAACAAGCAAATAAGCGAGGATTGTGTTTTAATTGTAATCGTAAGTATACGTATTTTGTATGAAAAACTTTAAACGCAATTTTCCCATAAACATACAGGGTGGTTCACCTAAGTAAGGCCACCTAAATATCTCCTCTAATTGTGGGGGTACAAAAAATATTTTGTATGCTATTTGAATGGTTTGAAAAAAACCATTCTATTGCAAAAGATCTCTTTTTTCTAGGGTAATTTTTTTCGGAGTTTACAAGGTTATTGATGTTTCTTTGCGTATAAATGTATAATTTTTTTTATCGCATCGTGTAGCTAATGTAACAATACATTCAAATATGTACATTACATGACCTTGAAATGACCTTTGAGTTCAAAAATTAAATGGAAACGAAAAATTGTTGTCTGTCGAGACTTTAGAGACGAAGACGTCGTTCGGGAATCTGTAAGAGTAAATAAACATGTTTACTATCACGAAACCCCATTATGAAATTTGTAATACTTTTTGACGAACCTATTCTTCAAACTGTCATTGTAATATATGTTCGAAATGGTGCCCCTCCACATCGATACATTTTTTGAAACGTAGAATCATTCTAGGCCCAGAATATTGGGATTCTTCCCATTTTCTTTCGTTGAGCCTAGAATCCTGAACGAGACCCTCTATATCGATTTCAAGAACCGCATGGTGCTTACTGCATCAATGGGACCGAACCGAGTTTTCTCCTTGATAACACTGTCCAACACGATTTTTTTTCCGCGATATCCACTAGGTGATTCTTATAGGGTTTCTCGTCCTAAATACGAATCTGAAAGTGAAATTGCTCCATCACCCTTAGTTTTCGAGAAATACGAGATTTTGTAAAAACGGTCGATTTTTAGAGAAAACGTAGTACTATTTGAAAACTACGAACGCTAGATAGTTCTATTTAGTCTTAAAAGATAGAGGAGTGTTTTCTGAATATGAAGACATATTCCTTTAGAATTATCTGCTCCTTTGAATGCCTGTAAATGAACAGCGAATTTCAAAAAGTTGGCGACGCGAGTACTTTTCACGAAATACTTTTGTATTTTTATGAAAAGTTATTCGTCTAGGTCGAATTTATTATACATTATAGGATTCGGCAAACATTTCTGAAGAGAAATCCACCCGCGGCAAATGTTGGAACGGTTTCTAATCCATACGGTTTGACAAAATGTCAACTCGGAACGCATGAACGGTGTTTTGCCGCTGCACAGCCATTGCTCGCTATGTTTCGGTCAGTCAGGGCCGTCGCTACGGGATTCGCTTAATCGGTGCCATGCGCTATCGGTTTTTGTATTACATTTACATGTTCCAGATAAGTAATTCTTCATTTTTAATATTTCATCTATACTGCAACTCAACAAAACGGAGACAATTGTCCACTGTTTAAATTTTAATCATTAATTTCCCGTTTTTGTATCTTCAATTATTCGACTTTTGCTAATTCGGTAATGAGCAAACTTTATTTAAATCTAAATTGAATTATTTAACAATTAATTCAATCTATAATTGTATATTTTGTTGTTAATTTTTAATGAAAACTGCTACCTATAAAAAATCTCTCTTTAGAGCAGAGTTTACCCCCCAAACACTAACTTAAATAACAAAAGATTAAAGTATCGAAAAGTAGAAACATTAAACTTTAAAATGGTTTTCTATTCGTCAATGTAGGACGAATTTTAACGAAGTTACGAAAATTTGATGGTTATTATTCAAGTGGCGACGATTGTGCAGAACGCATGACGACGGCCCTGATTCACCGATATAAAGCGAGCGAAGCCTGCGCCCCGGCAAACAGAATTCGTGCATTCTAAATTAATATTTTCTGGATCTGTACGAACTAGAACACGTCCAAACATTTACCGCGGGTGGATTTCTCTTCAGAAATGTTTGCCGAATCCTATAATGCATAATAAATTCGACCTAGACGAATAACTTTTCATAAAAATACAAAAGTATTTCGTGAAAAGTACTCGCGTCGCCAACTTTTTGAAATTCGCTGTTCATTTACAGGCATTCAAAGGAGCAGATAATTCTAAAGGAATATGTCTTCATATTCAGAAAACACTCTTCTATCTTTTAAGACTAAATAGAACTTTCTAGCGTTCGTAGTTTTCATGTAGTACTACATTTTCTCTAAAAATCGACCGTTTTTACAAAATCGCGAAGTTCTCGAAAACTAGGGGTGATGGAGCAATTTCACTTTCAGATTCGTATTTAGGACGAGGAACCCTATAAGAATCACCTAGTGGATATCGCGGAATTTAAAAAAAGTTTAAATTTGTTGGACAGTGTAATTAGCAAACTTTGAAGCGTTATAGCTTGAAAACTAATAAAAATCGGGTAAATACATGAAAGCTTAATGAATTCGTCTTGAAAAGTACTATCGCATGGTATAAATAAAAATATATAGTTCCATTTGAAAAACGAAACTTGACCATCGTATCTCGTTAAATAACAAAGTTAATAAAAATTCCTTCTCGCAGAAACATGAGGCCTATTTTACCATGCAATTTCCATATTTGAAACGTTGCATTCGGCCGATAGTTTTGGAGTTAGAGCTCCGTATCACTTAGGCTGGGACACTGTATGTCTGTCAGATACCAACCTCCCCGCTACCAGCCCATTCATATTTCTTTTGCCCGTAGTTTCGCCCGAGTAGCCCCGAACACCGGTGTAATATGATCCGAACCGATTGATACGCTTCTGTCGAGTGTTTTTTTTTCGGATCTCTATAATAATTATAAATATAATAATTATGTATACCTGCAATTTTTTTTCTTGCTGCAAGAAATTTTAATGTTAATGATGAAATGAGAAAATGAATCCATTTCTATAAGCTCTACATAAAAAGTCTAACTAAATTAAAAACACTAGTGGTATGGATCTATTCTGTATGAATGAAGGTAGCTGACAATTCAGATTTTGACAACTTACCTTGTAATGAAAATGGATAAACATTTTCCAACAGTTGCTGCAATTTGTTAACGAATAACCTCCAAGCCTGTGGTTCCTTTTATTTGTATAAACTCTGCATAAAAAGCTTAAATTCAAAACACTTTGGTGGTATGGATCTATATTAAAAACAGTTTTCTGTATAAATAAAGGTATTTCGCAATTCAGATTTTGACAATTTACCTTGTAGTCAAGATCGATCAACACTTTACAACACTGGCTGCAATTTGTTATTAAACCCTACATAAAAAGTCTAAATTTGCTGATATAAATATAATTAATAATGCAATAGTGTAAAAACTTTTGACACTTGGCAGGTTATGAATAATGACATCTGTTTCGACTCTCGACGCTCGATGGCCGACGAGCCATGCCGAACCGAATGATTCCGTGAGTCGACGAACGACACTCGGCTTTTGGTTAGCTCCTATTGGCTAAGGGTTGACAACGGGAAAATCATACGAAAAATACTGTTTCTGACAGATTCATGATATGATATTACGATATCTTAGTTGTACGTGGTTTACATAAGAAAAATGCCTTTAAATTTAGAAAATATTGCAGGTGTGTTGAGATATTCATGAAAGAAATTTCAGGTTAGGTTGGAATGGACCATCTTTCCTGTAAAAGATACGTGGTAGCTCCAACACCAGGTATATACAGGGTGTCCCAAAAGTCAGGGAGGAGCCGGAAATGGAGGGTAGCTGAGACGATTCTGAACAACAATTTCCTTTGCAAAAATGTCAAATGGGGCTTCGTTAAGGAGATATTAAGCGAAAACCCTGACCAATCAGAGCGCGCGTAGACCGTTGGAGCGGCCGTGGTAGCGAAGGCTACGCGCTGGCGGCCGCGCTTGTACGCGAACAAGTGACTCGACGTGCATCGAAGGACATTGACGCTGCCGCTTAGCGCGTAGCCTACGCTACCACGGCCGCTCCAGCGGTATACGCGCGCTCTGATTGATCAGGGGTTTCGCTTAATATCTCCTTAACGAAGCCCCATCCGACATTTTTGCAAAGAAAATTGTTGTTCAGAATCGTCTCAGCTACTCCCCATTTCCGGCTCCTCGCCGACTTTTGGGACACACTGTATACGCGGTGACGGATAATTTTTCATGTACTTGGCGTCGAGACGCTACCGCGTCTCTAGATAATGTTTTGCCCACAAACTTTGAGTGTAGAGAAGAACAGCGAATGAAGAAGAGGACGGAGCGACATGCGAAAATGCGACCAACACCGGGATCATTTCGGTGGAACAATATGTAGTAAATATGTTGCGAATTACGTCGTGTTTGGTCTCATTTTAATCAGAAAAATGCCAGGAATACAACAAAAACGGTAATAATAAAAAAGTTTGATCGTTGCATTAGCATTGTCTCATCGAGATATCCGATCCCGGATTATGTTACTGTCCATTTATCGTAGAGAAACTTGTGCACTTAAAGATGTTGATGCAATGTTTCTTTTGTTTCGTGTACTGCCATCTTGGATCGATATTCAATTGTTTCGATATCTCTCGAAGCGCAGACTGTTTCTTGTAACCGTTTCTTTTCCAAAGTTTTCGGTATCCCATTAAATCTTTTACAATCGTCTTTTGTGTGCCTTCATTTTCATAAAACTTAACAAAGGAAACTGTTGAATTATGTACGAATGAAAACCCTGACTCACTGACATATCAACGCCCAGGCTAAACCCTTCATCCTAGCTGAAATTTTGCATAAAGGTTTCCTTTGTAATGTGTACAAGAAATAAGAAAGGATATTTCGAACTTCAACCCCTAAGGGGGTAAAAGGGGGTTTCAATGTTTATATAAGGAATATTTGATTTGTAGTCGGATTAGGATGAAACACATTTTTGTCTGCATATAAAAAATGAATATCTATTGCTTTGAAAACGTGCTATTGCAATTCTCTTATCATTTGCCACGACCTACTTATGCAAATTGGAGTTTTCAACTCTAACTACGATTAAATAAAAAGTAAGAGAACGCTTGAGGACGATCAACGAATAAGAGCTGCGGTTGCTCCAAATTTTGATCGCCTATGCTCAGTTAAGGGAGTGGACTCCCGTACCTTGTATGCGCTCGTACGCACTCACACAGCTCGACATCACTGTATACGTACACAGAATTGCAAGGGCTTGCGTATTGTCCTATTTTTGTCTAGACAATGCAAATTTGAGACCTCTCAATAGTCGTTTCCGCTAGATAAATGTTGAAACTTGTGCGCAAGCTCCTATAGGTAGTCTACTTTTGCTTTTTTTGTGTCATAATTAATAATATTCAGCAGCGTATGTTTCAGCAGCGTTAGTTCAAACAACGCGGTAGCACTGTCGCGCCACCATATTGCTTCTTTTGATCGCGAAATACTGCTGAATATTATTAATTATGACACAAAAAAGCAAAAGTAGACTGCTTATAGGAGCTTGTGCACAAGTTTGAACATTTATCTAGCGGAAACGACTATTGAGAGGTCTCGAATCTGCATTGTCTAGACAAAAATAGGACAATACGCAAGCCCTTGCAATTCTGTGTACGTATACAGTGATGTCGAGCTGTGTGAGTGCGTACGAGCGCATACAAGGTACGGGAGTCCACTCCCTTAAGCAGGCTCACATTTCTCATTAAACATCTGTTCATATTATATAGATTTTAATAATAAAAGAATATTAAATAAACGTTGGTTTTTTCTTTGGTGTACCTCTAAAATTTCTTGATTTGGTAGGTGTACTTTGAATACAAAAAGTTTGCATAACACTGACGTGGCTTGACGTGCGTCGAAGGACGCACTTGCCTCGGATAACATTTTCGTTAAGGAAAAAGTTGTTCCCAATCACCCTCCTCCAACCACCTCTTTCAAGGACCTCCAACATTTTCGGGACACCCTGTATTTTCGTACTTAGAGAAGGAAAGAGCAAACTAATTTATCAGTCAAATGAAGTCTCTTTTCTCTATTCTGTCAGAGCATTGTTAATACAATAATTGAGAGTGTTTAGCAAGAAATTTAAAGTAGGGAAGGATAGGGTAATTGCGGACGCAGAAGGAAATCCTTAAATTAAAACCAAACTACATTACTGTATTAGCAGTAAACAATTTTTCTTGATCAAATGTTAAATGTTGGTTATTCATTTACGAGGTTAACAATAGAAATAATTTGATTTGAAATTAGTGAATAGGTAATACAAACAGAAAAACTAAACCTCTTCTGTTCGTAACTTCACGGAACCAACGGGGGGTGAATACGGACGTGGGTTGGGGTAATTGCGGACGGAATTAATTATGACTTCGTACAGTTTTTTCTGGTTTTTCTTAAGCTCCTTTTTGCTTCTTGGTATCTTTTCATTGTGCTGCTTCAGTCTTTTTTTTTCTATCCTGTCTACTCTGTTTTGTTTTTTTTTTCTATTCTAATTGTCTTCTTTCTGGACTACAGGTAAATGTTATTAAAATTGCTTTCTCTTCGCATTCCATTTTGTATGTTTATAATGAACGATTAAGTACGACATTATGATGTCTTAAACGGATTTGTAAAATTTGAAGTGATTTGTTCAACCGTTTTTGAAAATCTACTTCACCGATTTAAAGAATGTAAATTTGAGAAAAACTCGTTTAAAGTTTTGACGGCGAATTACATGTACACATGCCTACATTTTATATTGAGGATCATAACCTTGTCATTTTTAATTTGATTAACTTAAAATTTTTATAGAATATTCTTGACATGTTGTAGTTGAAGAAAATACTTAAACAGAGAGTTGTGACATTTTAAGAAATTCCACATTTCGTATTAAAAATTAGTCTCGAAGTCCACCCACAATTTACTGCAGGCCTGAAGAGGTTTACAATCATTTCGACACCTCCTCCATCCACCTAATGCAAGTTTAATCGTTCACGTCTTTTCCAGATTGCCTGTTCAAGATATGTCCCATGAATCGTTACTCCGCCCAGAAGCAATTTTGGAAAGCTGCAAAACAAAGCGCGAGCGGCACGGATGCTGTACTGCTCAAAAGACTTCACGTAACCTAATTCCCTATTTAATTTTCATTTACAATTAATTTTATATTGTGCAAAATGACAGAAATTAACCTGATAAATTCTCGATACGAGATCAACGTTGCACGTGCTAGAATTATTGGAAAAGTTTTGAATCGACGTAATGAATTTTGCATAATAAATGGAGGTTTCTGGGTCTGTTTTCATCGACGATATATTGAATTAATCATGTACAATTTACGCTTCAATCCGTGTTATGTTTGCTTTGACATAAATCAATTAATTACCTATTGTTAATTCATCGAAAGTACATACATACGTTTTCTGTTATTGTAAAAGTTTATTAAATATTTCGTAATCCATAGTTTGGGTTCGTAAATTGTAATTGAATTAATTGAATACATCATCGCTGAAAGCAGTCTTAAGAATCTTTGCTCATTGCGATGTCAAAGAAAGGTAAACAATTGTCGATAATAAGAATAAGTTGAACGTAATTTATTCAACACAAATTATTTTCAATAAAGCATCAAAGTCTGAAGTATGTATCAAATTTATTTATAAATGTATTTTAAATGTTTCGTTACAGTTATTTGGAAATTCGAAAATAAATTTTTGATTGAAATATTAATTTGTGTACTGGTATAAATGAAATATTTTCGACGTTTCGACTCGGTTGATAAAAGTTTGAAACACGTCAAATATATTTACATTTAATGTTTACCATTTACTGGAATTATACGCCACTAGTGATTCATTATAGAATTATTAGATAAATTCTTTTCAACAAATGTTTTCATTCAAACGATACAGATTTGAAACGGTCAAAATATGTTTGATAAGCGATTTTTTCGTTTATACAACTACAGAAATCATTAATTTATTCAAACAAGTACCTATTAAAGGTTAATAACAAACAAAATCAATTCGCGAATTATATGAAATAAATATTACTACATACTTAAAGTTAAATAAACCCAAAAATTCAACTGCATTCTTTTAGCAAATAAAAATAGTTCTTTGTTGTACTAAAAACGTATTTAAGTATATTTCATGAATAATTCATGATGAATAAATTACCTTAATCATGTTCATATTACCAACAATCGTAGACTATCGTATGGCATTGTTTATTCAAGAGCAAAAAAATCACGTTACACCTATTTTATTTATTACCTTCACTTTCGATGGCAAAATCTCTTCACGATAGTAGTATAATTATTTTTCAGCATGCCGCCGAAATCGAGAAAAAGCAAAACGAAACCGAGAACAAGAAACTGCTGGGCAGCGTGGTCTCCTACGGTAACGTCGTCCAGGTGAGAAGAAATTTTGTTTTCTTTTTCAAATATATTTTTCTCTATATTTGTACATCGTCCTCGTTACGTGAAGCGTAACTCACCTTGTGCTTCACGCCTCAGAAGATCAGCTTAGCTTTATACCTCAGGGACACTCCCTTTTACGCACAAACCAGGCTCGACAGTTCCTTCAGCGATGAAGGCGTAGGAATAATTCCGCTTCGAACAAAATGGATCGTTTCGCTCGTTTTTTCCTTCCATATCTTTTACTTTCGTTACAGCAAATCACGTTCAGCTTTCTAATTGCTGCACGCTTACGATTTATCGCGAAACCAGCGAATGATATGCGATTGCCAATTAACAGGATCTGCTTCCTCTATGATATCATCCTTGTCGAGGCAAATGGCGTATCTAGATGTACATTTCTGACTGGTTATCCATTACATGTTAATTAAATATTAGAACTTGAAGTACTGAATGAATTATTTTACAATGGCGAAAAAATTTGTGGACTCGGAAAGTTATTAATTTCTTTAATTTATCCTTTTAGTAGATGCCTATGATGTTGGCAGTTTGATAGAGTGTGAAACAAAAATGGGACAAATATAATTTTAGATTTATTTAAGGAGTAAGGCCACTCCAAGTCCTTCAAAAATAAGTTAATTTCGAGAATTTTTTTCAGAAATTTATTAAAAGCAGAGAAAAATTCAAGTAAGGTATTTTATTTAATGCGTAAAATAATTTGTTTATATGTTTTTTTTTTTATATTGCGGCTTCAGTACCCAAAATTCCAAAGTACCTTTTACGCGAGGCCTCAAACGGGCGAAAGGATTAAGTATACAGATTTCAACCTACCTGAAAATACCGTTTTCTTGCAAAATAGTGCACAAACAAAACAGAATTGGGTTGCGAGAATTTAATGTAAAGTATTTAATATCTTCTTTTATTTACGATGTTGCAAAAAATCCAGTTTTGATCAAAATTAGGGTACATATTTTTTGTAACTATAATAAATACAATTTTACAACTCTTTGGGGATATTTCAATTTGATATTTTTGTACGGTTTTAAACAAATTCTAAAACTATATTTTTTCCTATGTATATATATTGTTACCTAATCAATAAATCATCATAAAATATTTACATATCTTTATTTTATATTTTTTGGGTTGCGAAAAAAATCACAATCATAAATGGCATCGTGAATGAAAAAAGTTTGAGAAGTTAAAAATAGTTTAAGAACTAGATAATGTATTAGAGATGTCTCCCTCAAAATTTTAAGAGACTCGGACAAGATTTGTAGGAGTTATCGTTTCGTTCGATTTGATAAATGTAGTTTTGAGAAAAACGCGCTGTGTCATCGCCGCATGGTTAGTGCGCGCTGCAAGATGCCTTGTGAAAACATTCGAAAATGACCTCGTTGTGATGTCCTCATACTATGACATATTGTTTTTCTTATTCGTAAAGCTTTAAGGCAATATATTAACAAAAAAAAATCGATTTTTGAAATTTCTGAAGTGGCCTTACCCCTTAATATTGAGAAATAAGAAGAAAACACTGATTGAAATATTTCAAAATTCGTTGAAAATTATATTAATATTTATTTAAAATATAAAGAGAATTCGATTTGATGGTTGTCCTTTACAATCAACATTTATAAATAAAAATAATTACTACTCCAATTAATTATTTATGAAAATATTAGAAGTCACTACTCTCTTCACTTCATTCTACACTATCAGTTAATAGAATTAATTCCGTATTATTCAAAGCGATGTATGTAGGTATATTTTATAATTAAACTGCTGATATTTATTCAAATTAATATTTGTACGACAAATGCGGATAAAGAATTGACATTTAAATAAAAGTATGTCTTATTTTCTAAATAGTGTAACACATCTTTCATTCTCTATATTTTATATATTTTTGCATTTATGCGCATCTTTATTCATTTTCTCATAATTTTCCTTCTACAAATGTATAAACCTCTACAGTGTATTTATGGTAGAATTATAATCGAGTTTCGGAATACTAAATGCATCGAACCAAGTTAAAACTTGTCATTTTCAAACGCAAACACACAGTGACTCAGTACTTCGATATGTCGTCGTCGGCATTTTCAAGTATAGCTAACGGCGACATATCATTACTCGGCACTAAAAAGCTTTATGAAGCATCTATTACAGCATTCTTCGAAATAATAATATTAGACTTTGATTACTGTCTTCGCCATTATTTGTATTATTACTAAGGAGATTTATGTATTTAAGATACGGAGTAAGATGAACTGTATATCCACCTTGTATCAACATTATATCGTGCACCAATATCTGTTGATTTAACAATGTTTTCATTGCATATGCCTGATGTTCCATCAATTATACGAGCAATAATTTTAATGGAACAATTACACATATAAAAACATATTAATTTCAATAATGATCAAATACCAGTATTTGCCTTATTAGAATTAATCACAACTACTTTTTTTATTATTGTTATATTATTAACAGATAAAAGTTCAAATACATTTGTCTTGATCCCTTTGGTAAATATCACTCAATTCTATGTATATTAATATTTATTTGAATTGTTCGATTTCCAGAAATACATATATCTTAATTTTATTAGAATCTAAATTAATTTCACATATTATATTTAATGAAAGTAGTGAAAGGCGAACGTTGAAAACATTTTAAAACTTAAGCATAATTAATACAGTACTAAGATTCTTAAGATTGCTTGCGCTCGTCTTAACTTTTCGAATTCAATAATTCAAAATTCAGTTATTCAATCGAATAAACGTTACTAATTGATTTTCCATATGTTGATTTGATTTGTTGTCTGTAACTGAAACAAAAATTTGTTTATCTTCGGTGGAAGACATCGCCGCGATGCGGTTCGACTTGTAAACGCGAAATGTCATCCCTCGCAAGACACCGTCTTGTAATCGCATACCGTTTTAAGTATATGATCGAATTATTAATTACACCGTCAACAAGGGGGAACAACGTTACTGGGAAGCGATAGTCGGTCGGTATCATGTTCAAGCTAAAGATCGTCTCCTCGAAACGCTAGACCCCGTGAACGCCATTAGACGTCTAATTAACATGATGCAATAATGCAGCTGGGGGATCTTTGTCGGAGTATCGGGGTTACTTTATTACTTCCCACTTTGTCAGGGAATTATGGTAGCGTTGAAAATTAATGTACTATGAAGCGACCGCCATGGTTCTTATTTCAGTCACCCTCTTCCAACTACAACTACTGTATATAGGTGATTTCAATTTTAATTTATTAGTTGTCCTTTTTATATTTACATCTGATCAGACTATAGTTTGAACAACAGCTTTTGTTTATCCCTTTGAGTGCTATGGATGTATATACATATGCTCGTGGCAATTTTTCTGATTTTCTCCTTGAGTCACAATTCTCAATGTTTCCTATATTGTTTTGTTGTATTTACTAAGTTCAAATAATCAGATAAATTAATGTTCAAATTAAAATATGTTTTACATTTTAGTATTTTTAATAAAATGATTAATTGGAAACAAGTCCATTCTCAGTGACCATAACTGCTAAGCGAGAGTCGCCCATTTGAGTTCCTTTAGTCAAAAGTACTTACCGCACGGAAAGTTAAAGATGCAGGTACTTTTTGATAAAAAATAATGATTTCTTCATCACTTTTTGTCACAAGAAGAGATAATTGGGTCAGTATAAAAATTAACCGATATATACCTATCATAATTTAGTTCCGCTTTGTCAATATGTTTTACTTCAATGAAACTGTTGATCGGTAACAGACAAATCAAAGCTTATTAATCTACACTTTCGATCCAAAAGTACAAACTAGAAAAAATGAATAAAGTAACACTACTATGAACTATTACATGATCTCACAAGCTCATGTCATTCTTCTATTATTCTAATTAATATGTGAAACATACCTATAAATGCTATGAAAAAATGTAATTATCCTTCTGTTCCACGACCTTTCCTAATCTTTCTGGCAAAGTTATTATACCGTCACTATAAAATTACTGTAGAGTTTTAATTTATGGGATGACTTCATACAGCCTTTCAATCATTTTGATCATTTATCTTTCAAAAACTATCAGCTATTTTAAAATATAGAATATCGTGGTTGAGAAGAGAACTCCTGTTTCAGTTGTTACATCTAAAGTCCAACAAATTCTTGACCGTCAACAAGAGACTGCCTGCTCTGCTGGAGAAAAACGCGATGAGGGTATACCTTGACGCAAACGGGAATGAGGGTTCCTGGCTGTACATAATGCCCTTCTACAAGCTCCGTAGCGACGGTGACAGCGTAGTTGTCGGTGACAAGGTGATCCTGGAGCCAGTGAACGCTGGCAGGCAAGGTTTACACGTCGCTTCTAACTACGAGTTGAGCGACAATCCAGGTTGCAAAGAGGTGAACGTTGTCAACACGGCGACATCATGGAAAGTTACACTGTTCATGGAGCACAGGGAGAATCAGGAGGAAATCCTGAAAGGCGGGGACGTAGTCAGGTTGTTTCATGCGGAGCAGGAAAAATTTCTAACGATGGACGAGTACAAGAAGAAGCAGCATGTGTTCCTCAGGACCACTGGTAGGACTAGCGCTACCGCGGCTACGAGTAGCAAAGCTTTGTGGGAGGTTGAGGTGAGTAGCTGCTTCGAGGTTTAATCCTCTGTTGAATGAATTTTATTTTACCTTTTGGAAAATGGTGTTATTTCTTGGTTATCTATCATACGGGTGTCATTCAAATATAAACCGGAATTTTTGTACACAACTTTATTGGTGATAGACACAAATACAAGTAGAATACCTTATTTTTCTAAGTACTTTTCTTCAACAAAAATACATTTTCCCCATCAGATAGGAAGCTTTCTGATTCCATCATAGAAAAAAATAGAATGTAGCTGCCTCAGTAGTCAATTGCGCACGTACAGTTAAACTTGTGAATCGCTTTAAAGAAGAAGGGGAGTCTTTTTTGGATCATATCGCGATCTCTAACGAAATATGGGTCCATCACTATACCTCAGAATACAACAGAATGAGTATGGGGTGATGGAAAGTTAAAGAGTGATCAAGATCAAGACTCGACTGTCAGGCAGGAAAGTTCTGGCAAGTGCGTTTTGGGACTCAAAAGATGTATCGCTGATTGATTATCTACTTACAGTGGATCTAGAATGTATTCCTACACCGATCAATTTCCCAACAAACTTTTGTGTGAAATTGTAGTTTATTAACTCCTTTTTTTATAATCAATTACATTCTTCATATTCTCGGAAATCTCTAAGATAGATATAGTCCAAACAACATTTACTAGTTAATACAATTTGTGAAATTAACAAAAAAATGCGAAAAGTGGAGAAAAGTATAGACTCAATAAGTATTTGTACGATTCTTACGAACGTAACCATTTACAGTAGAGTTTGTAACGTAAACACATTAGTTTATTGCTCCGTACGAATTAGAAAACATCAAATTTCCAAGAAAGTACTTTTAAACAGTTGTGCGAATACTTATTGGTTCAACATTTCCATCGATTAATTGTTTTCTTCTTGTTAATTTCGCAATTTACATAAATAGCTATTTTTTTTGTAATCTATCTATTCTAGAGATTTCCGAGAATATGTAGAATGTCATTGTTTATAAAAAGTAAGTTAATAAATTACAATTTCACACAGTTTTTTTGGAAATTGATCGGTGTACGAATACTTTCTGCACCCACTGTATATGGTCAAAGGACAATGATTACTACTTTCCGCTCATGGATAATGCCACGTCTGTTTATCGCAACAAACGACGCCAGCAATTTATTCGTCGTGTCCATATTGGTGGTATATTGAACGAGGCATTAGGAGGGGAAAGATTTAAAGCGCGGTGCAACGGTCCAACTGTACATGTATAATTGGTTACGGGAGCAGCCAACTGCTTTTTTCCCAAGGGGATTAGAAAGCTTCCTATCTGATTAAGAAAATGTGTTCTGTTGAAGAAAAGTACGTAGAAAAATGAGACATCATTTGTATTTCTATTTATCACGAATAAAGTTGTGTACAAAAATTCCTGTTTTTATTTGTACGATCCCCGTATATTCGTGTATGAATTGGGTAACTTGGTAGAAATAGAACACTCTTTATTAGAGAAACCCTACGGAGGTTTGGTTATTAGTCAACATTTTGATTCATGTTGATGATCTTTAAGACTGTATTCATCGTCCATCAGGAATAATAGTATACAATAGGAATTTGTGAAAAATTTGTTGGTAAAATTAAGATGTAAAAATAGTCTATAAATTTCAGTACTAGAAGTTCCTGTACATGATACAGGTTAATATATCTAATGAAATACAGTATTTATGGATATAATAATCTGAAGGTAAAAAAAATTATTCGTGAATTAATCGAGTTTACAGAAATGTCTCCACGTAAAAACGTTATCCGCAGATCCTGCACAGTTTTCCCCACGAATTTTTTAAGGATTGTTTATGTTGGATTCGTAATCGAACACTTACAATTACCACTATTTTAAACTTTTGTAAGAATTCTTTGAAAGCTTAATGTTCTCATTTGTCCACTTAATCCATATTTGTTTGCAGGTGGTACAGCACGATCCATGCAGAGGAGGAGCTGGCCACTGGAATTCCTTGTTCAGATTTAAACATTTAGCAACGGGTCAATACTTGGCTGCTGAAATTGACACCGATGAACCACGTGAGACCACAAAAGGCAAGCGTGGTAAGATAGATACATATGTGTGTAGCTCAGCGCGGACGAGTGTCTTCAGGAATCGTGTATCTCTTTGTAAAATTACAATTTTTTGCATGGATGTGACGATCGGGGGACTCTTTGTATCGCGTAAAGCATGAAGTTGATTTTTGTTTGTTTTAATGCTTGTTAGAAACTTTGAATAGAAATAATATTTTATGTGGCTTGCGAGTGCAAGAACTTATTATTTTATTATGCGACGCGTTGATTATAACATTGGGTCGTCCGGAAAGTTCATGCCTATTTTTAAGAAAAATTCAAAGACATATTTGAATTTTGGTGTATATTTATTGAATTATATATGTACCATTTTGTTCCACAACCTTTCCACCTGGTAAGGAATGTACATATGTTATTTGTTTTCAGCCATTCAGATATATTCAGACTTGTACCGCTTACTAAAAATCGGCATGGACTTTCCAGACAGCCCAATAGTATATAAGACTTTGTTAATCAAAGACCTCTAGGGTGGAGATAATTGGTAGTTTGGTAGTTAGAATACAAATTGCTAAATAGAAATAGTGAACATAATATAAGAAATAGTGATAACTGACAATAATATTTATTGTCTTTTTATTTCTACAATCGTACAAAATATTATTTCTATTTGAAATTGTTGTTTGCCCGTATAACAAGTGTTCGCAACGTGTAAGTTATGTATTACGAATATAAAAATAACATACTTACATTTTACCTCACAGATCCGCCAGGACCAGTGTATAGATTGGTATCAGTTCCACATAGCAATGAAATCAGTTCTTTATTTGAATTGGATCCAACAACGTTAACGAGAGGTGACAGCTTGGTACCTCAGTCATCCTTCGTCAGGTTACACCACATATGTACAAATACTTGGGTTCACTCGACAAGCGTGCCAATTGATAAAGATGACGAGAAACCTGTTATGTCAAAGGTATCCCCTATTAGATTCCTTATAACGCGTTACGTACGTCAGTTAAGAAGTGCATTGAAAATATGTTGTAAATTAGTTGGTAATCTCGAACAGCAAAACTTCAGTATTGATCGCAAAATGATTAAAAACACATTTAAATGATCTTTGATACGTTCAGGAATAAAGAAAAACAACTAATAAATCAGGAAAAATATTATTTGCTTAAAACATAATTGTTTCGCTAGGTGGGCTGTGCTATTAACAAAGAGGACAAAGAAGCGTTTGCTTTGAGATCCGTGTCGCCGGTTGAGGTGCGTGATCTAGATTTTGCGAACGATGCCTGCAAGGTGTTAGCTGCGATAAGTGGTAAATTGGAGAAGGGCACGATTTCGCACAATGAAAGGCGAGCTGTGACCAGTTTACTCCAAGACATAGTATATTTTATAGCTGGTTTAGAGAACGAACAAAATAAATCTGAGGCTTTAGAGTTAATCGTTACGAACGCCGTGAGGGACCGACAAAAATTATTACGGGAACAATATATACTGGGCCAGTTGTTTAAAATACTTCAGGTATTACCATTTGTCATATGCTTTGACACATACATTTAAAAATTTGTATTTCTCTAAGAACTTTATTCGTAGGCTCCATTCTTAGAGTCTGCAGAAGGTGAGGGACCATTTCTTAGGATAGAAGAATTGAATGATCCGAGACATGCGCCGTATAAATATATGTTTCGTTTGTGTTATCGAATACTGAGACTTTCTCAACAAGACTACAGGAAAAATCAGGTATTCTTTCGTTTTTTTTTTTTAAAGACGCAATTCACTTCCGATACTATTAACGAAATTTTTATATTACATTAACAGGAATATATTGCCAAACATTTTGCTTTCATGCAAAAACAAATTGGCTACGATATTCTAGCAGAAGATACTATTACCGCACTACTGCACAATAATAGAAAATTATTAGAGAAACATATTACTGCAGCTGAGATCGAAACGTTTGTGGGTCTTGTTAGGAAGAATATGCACAATTGGGAATCCAGATTTTTAGATTATTTGTCTGACTTGTGTATTTCTAATAAGAAAGCAATCGCTGTGACTCAAGAGTTAATTTGTAAAAGTGTATTGAGCGAAAAGAATAAAGATATATTAATAGAAACTAGGTAAAATAGATACATTCTCTTGATACTGGTCATTTTATTTATTTATTGATTGATACATGACGATTTTCTTCAGAATGATGAAAACTCAGGTTGAGGTAGAAGAACTTGATGAAAAACAAGAAAACGGCGAACCACGAATTACTGTTATGGAGGAATTCGAGATTTTCCTTCTATGGAACAATGGAACGGTTAGCATTCACGTAGTTTTGTATTCATTTATTTAGATTGATTTCAAGTTTCTAAAGTGTTTCATATTATGAACAGAAATCAATGTCCTTAAACGAATTATCAAGAGGAGCAAAAATGGGCAGTGTTACAGACGCAGCAATATTAGATTATTACAGACATCAATTAAATCTTTTTAGCAATATGTGTCTAAATAGACAGTATTTGGCGTTAAATAATTTATCACCACATTTGGATATCGGTCTTATACTTAAGTAAGTTATACATTATTTGTATTATATATTATTTTAATAGCTTCATACAATATGTACACATTTTTTCAATACAAAATTTAGGTGTATGGAAGATGAGACAGTGCCATATGAGTTACGTGCATCATTTTGCCGACTTATGTTGCACCTTCATGTTGATAGAGACCCACAAGAGCAAGTAACTCCAGTCAAGTATGCTCGGCTTTGGTCTGAAATACCGTCGAAAATGAGCATCAACGAGTACGTGAAAATAATACGTTATCTGATCAGTAAAACGAGGGCATATATTTTGTAATAATTATGCAATCTTCTGTTTGATTTTAGTTATGATGCAAACAGAATGCGGGATCAAAATAAGGAAGGCGTTCGCGCTAAATTTAGCGCAACTATAATGTTTGTAGAAGATTATTTATGTAACGTGGTTGCTAAAATGTGGTCTTTCGCGGATCAAGAACAGAATAAGCTTACATTTGAAGTGAGATATGCACTTAATGAATCTTTGCTCTTAAACGAAATTGCAGCTACTTAATTTCATTGAAATACTTTTAGGTAGTTAAGCTGGCACGCGATTTAATTTACTTTGGATTCTACAGTTTCAGCGATCTTTTAAGACTAACCAAAACGTTACTCAGTATTTTGGACTGTATCTCTGAAAATGACGTAGCTGAGAGAAAAATTCCTACAGGTGACATTGATTGTAAGTAGATAGTTACTTCCTATCAATTCATTACATACTGACATATCATGTGGATTATTTACAAAAATGTATTTATTCCTTGTACGTACTCTAAATTCCCGATTTTTGTATGCTTTGTATGTATCATACAGAACCAATTCTATTTCCCCAACCCCATGTCCTCTAATATCTAAATATGTAAAAATAATTAAAATAATTGTATTTTATATTATTTGTACATAATTAATTTAATCCCACATGTTACACAATAAATGTACATCCTAACACACATGTATTAATGTACCCTTAAATGTAAATAATTAATCTTGAAAACTTCTAAAGCTGATTCTATGGATTCTCAAGAGACAGGTAATTTACGATTATAAATTAACAGTTCAGAATTGAAAGTTCATTTTCATGAATTAGGTTATATTGAAGTTATAATTTAAGTGCAGTATCCTGTTGCTATCATAGTGCCTTTATTTATTTTATTCAGCGATTTTTTATATACAGGGCGAGGTACTTATTAACATATGCCATTTGAATAATTCATTTACTTTTGGTGATAGCCAAAACTACTTCAAAACAAATGTTACTTGTGTTAAGGCAAAACATAGTTATTCTGATTACAGTAGATTTTATAAGCAAAGGCGTAATGGAAACATAAATGTCAGCCTTTCTTTTTTGAAAATGAAAGAATCAGTTTGTTTTACAGTAGTCTTAAGTGCATCACTCTGTACATAACAAATATTTTACGATATGTATATCTATGTACCACAGCTATGTATTGCATATTATTTCTAAAGCATTTTATGAAATTCATCATGCATGTTTACATATACCAATAGTAAACAAAACTAAATTATAAAATAAAATTGTGTATAATTTTCAGTATTTAATATATTGTATGCATGGCTTAAATTATTCATAATTTTTTGAGCAGCTGAAGGTGGAGTACTGAGATGCATTGGAGACATGGGTGCGGTGATGACGAGTTTAACGTTGGGTTCAGCTGGACAAGTATTAGCTGGAAGTACCTCACCAAGACCCAAGCCACTTTCGCAGAAAGAGTATCCCTTGGTGATGGATACGAAACTGAAAATAATCGAAATTTTACAGTTTATACTCGACGTACGGTTGGATTACAGAATATCGTGTTTGTTAAGTATATTTAAACAAGAATTTGATGAAACTGAACGAGCCTCTGGCGATTTGAGTCTTGGCCAAAAAACTATTGACTTAGAATTGATAGGTACACAAGCAGAGGGTATATTTGGAAGCAGGTAATACTACAGTTACTGTTTCTATCTTAACTTTAGAGAAATATTTTATATATTGTCTATTTTAGTGAGGAATGTGTAGCGTTAGATCTGGATGGTCAAGGTGGTAAGACGTTTTTGCGCGTTTTACTTCATTTGGCAATGCACGATTATCCTCCGTTGGTTTCCGGGGCATTACATCTGCTGTTTAGACATTTTAGCCAAAGACAAGAAGTTTTACAGGCATTTAAACAAGTACGTTCGATTCTTCGTTCGATATTGTAAAATTTACAAGCAATGAATAGAAAAATTGACTGGGTTTTTATAAATAGGTACAACTCCTAGTTTCTGATAGTGACGTTGAGTCGTACAAACAAATAAAATCAGATTTGGACGTTTTACGACAATCAGTTGAAAAATCTGAACTTTGGGTCTACAAATCCAAAGCTTCGGAAGAACATGGTGGTAAAAAAAAAAAGAGTAAAGAAGACGAAGATGAAAGTGCCACTCCTCGTAAAGCGCCACCTCAATTGTCCACATCGGATAAAAAAGGTTTTTACAATATAATAATTAGATAAATATATATTTAAAAATTCTATATGTTAAAAAATTCGATGTCCTTCTAGAGATGACGATATTTTCAATTACAGGATCCGCGATAGATTTAGACATTGGCCCGCCATTACATGCAGACCAAGCAGAAGAATACAAAAAGATACAACAAATTCTAATTCGTATGAACAAACTGTGCATACAAACGATAGGTGGTCAAATAAAACCACGAAAACACGAACAAAGACTTTTACGCAATGTTGGAGTACATACTGTTGTCTTAGACTTGTTGCAAGTTCCATTTGATGCCAAAGAAGATGTTAGAATGAACGAGTTGATGCGATTAGCTCACGATTTTTTGCAAAATTTCTGCTTGGGCAATCAACAAAATCAGGTTTTGCTGCACAAACAATTGGATTTGTTCTTGAATCCTGGTATACGCGAAGCTCAAACTGTATGTAGTATTTTTCAAGACAATTCGACTTTATGCAATGAAGTAAGTGCTAAGGTCATACAGCATTTCGTGCATTGCATAGAAACTCATGGGAAACATGTACAATACTTAAAATTCCTTCAAACAGTAGTAAAAGCTGAAAATCAGTTCATTAGAAAATGTCAGGAAATGGTGATGCAAGAGGTAAGCTTGCATAGATTTCGAGAATTTTTCTCTGCATCTTCGTATAGATTTTAATTAATCTTTAATTTCGTAGATGGTTCAATCTGGTGAAGATGTTTTAGTTTTCTATAACGATAGAGCGTCTTTTAATCATTTCGTAGAAATGATGCGATCTGAAAGGCATAGAATGGATGAAAGCAGTCCACTCAAGTATGTATCTTTTAAGGACATATGGTAGCTTACGAAGACAAATGCAGTATATTATATATTTCATCCTAACGCATATTTTAGGTATCATGTAGAATTAGTTAAATTATTGGCATGCTGTACAATGGGCAAAAATGTTAATACTGAAATTAAGTGCCATAGCCTTTTGCCATTAGACGATATTGTTGCTATGGTATCACATCCAGATGCTATACCAGAAGTAAGTTTCCTGAGAACAGAAATTCTATTCTTGATGATGTATATTACTTAAAAGAAGCTGACTATGTACATGTGCATATTTTTACAGGTTAAAGAAGCATATATCAATTTTCTCAACCACTGTTACATTGATACGGAAGTAGAAATGAAAGAAATTTATACATCGAACCATATGTGGTCGCTGTTTGAAAAATCTTTCATTGTAGACATGAGCATAATAGCAACTGCCACGCACGATCGCGAACATGCTGATACAGCTCTAGAAAATTATGTGACAGGCTGCTTAATGAATATCATTACGACATTCTTTAGCAGTCCATTTTCAGATCAAAGTACCACAGTACAGGTATCGTATTCGTCCATTTTGTTATTTGAAAAGAAATTTATAGTGTTTATTTTTTTTTTTAACGCTGTATCTATAAATACATACATTTGAACAAATTTACGATGTTCTCGGTACAAGCCTAATACAGAAATGTTTAAACTAACGTCAATATTTATGTGGTGGATATGGCACCTTAATTGTTTCTAGTATGTGAGCACACTAATTTACAGGCGTAAATAATTTTCAAAACAGGAAAACGATCATGTTGTACTAAATGTGTTTTCTATCATCTTAATCAAAGCACAAGATAATCATATTTTCACATATTACTAAGATTCATTATTTACTATATGAAACACATTTATCTGTAATCGTATCAAATTGTTAAAATCAAAGACTGTATATAATGTTATAAATCACTCAACCTCATTGATTGCATTACGTAAACTTTTGCACCAGGGTGGACTATTTACTATATATATATATATATACACTAAATTAATACAAAAATTATTTTATTATATTCTATCACAAAATTTTATATTTCTATAGTAAAGGTGCTCTTATCCCGATCGAATGGTTGTTATAAATATATGAACATATAATCGTGTAATCTCTAAAATCAAATATTTATTGTGTTTCATTACTTAACTGAAGTTCATCGAAATGGAGGTAATTAGTAGAAAGCAATCTGAAACCATTACATTAGTTCCAGTTAATGTAATGGCTTGAAATCTGTATTCTGTAAAAAAGGCTTTGGTAAAGGTATACATACGGACTTGTCCTGTAGTAGATCAAGCGTATAATAGTATCGTATAAAACTACATGCGAACAATAATTAAAATTTTTGATACATAGTATAAGTATAATTAAACAAGTTGACATATAATAGATATAAGTAACATTATTGACAAATACTTAACCGTGTGAAAAATCTGTGCGAAAAACCCTGTCATTTATATTATCTGATAATTTCTTGCTTTGCATGAAGAACACATTAATTTTTCTTAGAAACCAAGTACATATCACGCGTGTATACAGGTGTTAGTATTTGTTTAAATACAAAAACTTGATCTATTTATTTTATTTGTTGTCGGTGTAATCTTTATGTTTTTTTTAATTTATTTATTTGCCTATTACGGTACGGTAGGCTAGTGTATTCTAATAAATTGATTACCATAACGGTAATATATATTTTGATGTGTGCTTGGTAATTGGTGATTGCATCAGTGGCATGTTCTGTGTTTTTGGCATGCAACACCTGGCCTTCTTTGACTCATCAACATTGGTTTACTGGGTCTGGGTGCTGGGTCTATTTGGTGGTGGGTTGATTTACTAATAGAAACATCTGCACGAGGCTAGACTGTATTGGAGCATCAAGGAGAGTGACCGGAATACTGATAATAATCTTACTGGCTATGTGAGTACTGAGTTAAAAAATGCTCAATCAACTATGAGCAATTGTAAATACACAGCAATACTAACATGGTATACGGGGGCGTGATTACTAACGAATGATATTATTTTTAAAATTTAAAATCAAAGAGTGGTTTTTATCAACGTTTTTTCTTCATTGTACATACATAATACATGTACATTTTATACCTGAAATGTTTCTTTGTACATACATATATGTGTAATTCAATAACATGAATATATGGAGCTCAACAGCATGAATCGATGAACAGTTAGAAGTACAAACACAAATGTGCATCATTAATGTTAGACAAAATTTAAATGCTGCAAAATTTAAATTTAAATCTTTACATTCGAGATTTTTAAGTGCAAAATTGTACATGTTTGTAACAGATTATACTAACACATTCACTGTCTTCAATGAATGAAGCAAGCTTGCTATATAAACTCTTTCGAGTACTAACCTTATGTTCTTTATTATTTGTGGAATATTTTTCTGTATCATCTATACGCTATTTAAGATATTTCTATCCTTTTGCAATTGTATAGCATGGATCAGTGGTTCAATATTTATGAAAGTATTTCTTTATTGGAATTGCTTGGCAATGAGTGTGTTATATTGAATGCAAAAAGTAACCGAAGTAATAGTAAATTTCTGATATATTCAAAAAAATGGATAGTTTTTGTACAATAAAGATTGTAGTGGAATATGCTTTGCGTTTGAAAACTCGGTTTATACAAGGGATTTTAAAAATGAAGAATAAATAACAATTAAAACAAGCAATAACGGTGTAATAATATGTAATATATCTATGTGAATTATAATTACTTTCTCCTTACTTTAGCTATTTCATCAAATTGTTTCACAATATTAAGAGATATTTGGGTTTCTTTATAACAGACACGACAACCTATATTCGTTCAGTTGCTCCACGCAGCTTTTAAAGTTTCACAATGTTCATGGTTAAATGCTGGCCAAAGATTTAACGTGGAAAATTGTATACGGACATTGTCAGATGTAGGTAAGCGAGTATTACTGCTTATATTGTGGCGCTGATGATGTTGATATTGTGAATCGTGACTTTCTTCTATGCCTATTCTACAATAAAAAATTTCTTTATTTTAAATGTCAGCCAAAGGTAGAGGTATAGCCATCCCAACCGATTTGGAAAGTCAAGTTGCTTCTATGTTTAATAAAGCAGCAATGCTTAGTAGACAAACGAGCAAATGGCTCCAAGCTGCAAAACAACCGAAAATTGAACGGACGCAAAGCCAGGTAATAATAAATGTTCCGTAAAAATTATTCATGGTTTTATCTAGTTTTGTTTTAAGAATAAATATTATAATCAATTTGTAATTGATATAATCTTCAATCGTCTAGAGTGACTTAAATAATGAGGAGGATAGTAAAGATGAGGTAAAAGTCACTCATAAGAATCTGACACTTTATCAGCTTGATGCAGCTTCACAACTATATCGCTATACAGCTAATATTAAGTTATAGGTGTAGCGTATGATTATTGAAGAACACGATATGTAATTTGTATGTACGATAGCGTAACACTGACATGTGTAATGTGTTGTACAAATATTAGATTAGCCGATTGAATGTACTGCATTTAAATAGTTCTTCTAGAAAATGATATGTTAACAGTCTCTGACAATGGGATTACGAATCTTCATTGTCATGTACAAGTATTATACGATTATGAATTTTTATTTAGCTGATGCGCCTGGATCGAAGTATCATAGAAGGTTTACAAGACATAGTATCGTTACTGGAAGAACAATTGAAACCATTAGTTCAGTCAGAGTTATCTTTGTTGGTGGATATTCTCTATCGACCCGAGTTACTGTTTCCAGCAGCAACTGACGCCCGGAAAAGTTGTGAAAATGGTGGTTTTATCAGAAGGTGCTTTTCTGTGGTTTAAAATACTTACAAATATTTTCGTACATGCAATCGATTCTAATCTTTGAATATCCTTTTTTAGATTAATTAAACATACCGAAAAACTACTTGAAGAGAAAGAGGAGAAATTATGTATAAAGGTGCTTGGAACTCTTAGAGAAATGATGGCCATTGATCCTGAATATGGAGAAAAAGTGAGTTTTATATAATTATGTTTTGCATGAAGTTACAAAAATCATTTACCATACAGAGAAGAAACACGACTTTGTGGAAAAGGGCATTCAGTTGTTTCTGAAGAAATGTTATTCATATTAATTAACGGTGACAAATCTTTTCGACATGTTTAACAATTGACAACTGGATTGCTATTCCAGCGATGAATATTTCGTATAAGAAGGTGTATATGAAATGTCTATGTGGACACAAAGAGTGTGTATACATTAACCAACAGTATAGTTATATCATTATTTTTAATTTATCAAAATATATACAATGGTCTCAGTACCTGTTTGTATTGTTTAGAAAGTGTGTAATTCCTTGTCGTAAGATTTAAAAGCGTAAACACATTTCAGGAAGGGGTAGGGGGTCAATGTTTATTTACCCTGATAACTAACCAAAATGAATGTCTGTATAGACATCTCTAATTCTATATTATATCATTAATGCCATAATACAATAGTAACACTATATTTGCGGTCTCAAAGTAAGAGACATGTGAAGTCCAGTATCAACAGCATGTCCTCGTTGGCCAGGATTCGCTACCGTTAATTAGCACCGCACCTCGTAATATTGATTGAATATGTTACCGTTCCAAGTTCTAGTTGAACCTAACTTGACGAAAATTTGTGTTTCCGTATTCACTTGTACTTTACATGTTTTATCGAAAAGCTAAATGCCCATGTGTTCACGGCACTTTAGATGATCAGTACGCAATTAACAGTTTCTTTAGTTGGCGACATAGAAAACGCAAATGAGATAAAACATAATACGCTTTATGTATACGCCATAAAGACTTAAGTAACAGTGGGTGAGTAGGTTTCGTAGAATAGATATGTAGGTAAAGATGTTTTCATGCTGCAAACGAAGATCGAAGGTGTCTCGGAAGAAGGAGAAACAGAACAGAAGATCGAGTCACAAGTTGGAACTGGCTCTGTTGATGAGTCTGAGACTCGTCATATGACTCAGCAAGAGCGGGTAAAAATTAAAGTAGATAACAACGGTAATTTGTGGGCACAACGTATATAAATTGGCAATATCAATTTGATTTATATCTCTGACAATTTATCTTATTGTTACTCTGTCGTTACTTATTGTATATTTAAACAATTTTTAATATTGGACATCTTTAATTACTATATAAGTACACGCAGAGGATATCCAGATAATTAATGAAAATATATTTTAACATTCAAACCTACAGTAAATGTTTATATTTCGCAACCGACAAAAATACATATATAAATACACTTACTTTGTTAGCTGCTTCTAACAAAATTTACATTGTCATATCACCAAATATACATATTGAAATTTGCTTTAGTACAAAAAATAATGTACGTTGTGTAGGCTCTTTGTGCATGTGCTTGATTAATTTTATTACATTCACGTAAGTTCATGCTCTGCTTTCATCTTATCTTCTCTTGTTACCTTTTTTAGTAAATATAATATAAGCATAAATGTTCGATCTCATATTTGAAAACAATTCTGATTTACGATAGGAGTATTTCTTGATTTAATGTTAATTTATATAATTACGAATAAAGAAATAATTATTTAAGTAAATATCGAAATAAGTTGGACAACATCAACTTATCGTGAATCAAAATTTATCAAGATTTTTAAAACATTATTTTACGTAGTGTAAAATATCTCTCCAAGTACATTGCAGTGTGGGCATAGAGTTTAGAAACAGATATAATGAGAAAATTTATTGTATTTAAACATGTATGTACACTTATTTACAGATAAGGTGTACCAATACGTCCGTAGATCCTTCACTTTTAGCAATCGTGACATATGCTACATACATTTTTAGTAACATGAGAGCAGCAATGTAGAATTTATAGATAAAACTGTATTTTAAATAATATTATTACTTAGTAAGTGGTTGATATTTGTGTTAGAAATTGTACAAGTTTGTTTGCATAGTACATAGTACATTAGTATATTATATGTAAAGCTTTAATTAACTTTGCTGCTCCCACTTATCAAATGCATTAAACATTTTTGAAATTTATGTGTGACATCTATTTAACTTTTTGTACTTTTTCTTAAAATTTCCAAACACCCGAGTCATAGAAGTTTTTAGTGTTGTGCATTGTCTGAAAGATACGATAACAATAATCTATGATTCAATTATAACTGGCTCTGTCATATTAGTGTTTGTTTTGCATTTTACTGACATGTAAAATTGATTAGGACTTACCAACGCATTATAAATTGCACAAATAACTCTCAAATTTTCAGTGCACAAATAATGTAAATACACGACTTAACTATTTTTATTATTAGATTAATAGTTATATTGACATTTTTATGATACATTACAAGTGATGCACTGAAATTCCCAATGAGACATACTGAATTTTATGAATTGTGCACAATGTATTGGTACATCATAATTCATTGAATCTTATTGCAATTATGTTAATGTGCACACTGTTTCCTTTTCTCCAGGGCGATGTATTAAGGAGCAATCTTCTGGCTCGTTACTTTGGAAAATCTTTTCTACAGAAACCAGAAAATGTAGATATTGGAGTTTCACATATTGCTCCTATTACGCATGGACCAGGGGGTACAAATCAATTTTTAAATTTCTTCAGTGCTAATTCTAGACTATACGACTTCATTAAGTACTTATATGATTACTTGTAGCGAAACTTTTAAGTCGAGCAGGGCGTACATTACACGAAGTTCAGAGTCATCTTGATCGGGAAGGCGCATCAGATTTGGTGGTGGAGTTAGTAATCAAAAGCGTACACTCTCCAAGTATATTTGTTGAAGTTATTGAACTTGGCATCGCATTGTTGGAAGGAGGAAATCCTATTATACAGAAGAGCGTGTTTAATAAACTAATGGGCGATGATCTGAGTCAGTCCTTTTTCAAGGTATGTTCTTCAATGTCATGCTATTCAATGTTTTGCGTATTACAATTGTTATATTCGCAAATAATAATTTATTTTTAAAATAACTCTTAGGTCTTTTATGACAAGATGAAAGATGCCCAACAGGAAATTAAATCCACAGTAACAGTAAATACTTCTGATATAGCAGCTAAAGCTAACGAGGACAAAGAGCAAAACAAAGAGATGGAAAAGATATCAAGGAAACGTACATCAGGTATTATTAAATGATATCTCTTCATTGAAGTAGTTAAATTATAGAAGAACATTACAACTAAATTCATATAAAGATGGGGATTCCAATTAGTAGCGAAATAATAGCAATTCTTCGAATCTGGTGTATTTACGTTTGTTTATATTGAAATTGTTTTCACTGTAGGAAAACCTAACGGAATTGTAATAACGGATGAATTGCGAGAAGAATTGAATCAGGCTGCCTCGTCTACTGCACAAGCTTATGCAAATGTGCGTAATCTCGCTTCCGGCGAAGATGGAACAGGTAACGCAGCGATTGGCAGCGCGTTAGAGGATATGATAGCTGAGAAATTGGAAAGGCATCGTGGCGGAGCAGGTGCAGAAAGGGACGAAGCACAATTGAGTGCAAAAGTTTTAGTAATGCAGCCAATTTTACGGTTTTTGCAATTATTGTGTGAAAATCATAATCGCGATTTACAGGTAATTGTTTTGCTCGGTACATATTTTAGAATCATGCTACCACGTATCTTTTATTTGTTAAACAATAATCGACTTTCAAGCATTTTGTTACTGAACGTTTCAATAAATTTTCTTTGATCTTTTCGAGTATTGAAAATATGTAATACTAATTCCAAATTCGGGGAATTAAAGTATATAAAGCAATATGCCACAAGGTAAATAGGATGAGAATAAGTATTTTCAAAATAGGTAGCTTCAATATTGAGTCCGTCGTATCCACAATAAATACATTTTGGAAAAATGTTATTGTTTAATAATTACTTTATACCAAATGTTAACTTGAATATCTTTTCTTTCTTTTATAGAATTATCTCCGCAACCAAAATAACAAGACTAATTTCAATTTAGTATCGGAAACCCTCATGTTCTTGGATTGCATTTGTGGTTCAACAACTGGCGGTCTGGGATTGTTAGGATTGTACATTAATGAACACAATGTTGCATTAATCAATCAGACTTTAGAAACGTTAACGGAGTACTGTCAGGGACCGTGTCACGATAATCAAAATTGTATCGCTACTCACGAGTCCAATGGATTAGACATAATAACTGCCTTAATTCTGAATGACATTAATCCTTTAGGAAAGACTAGAATGGATTTAGTATTAGAATTAAAAAACAATGCTAGCAAATTGTTACTAGCTATAATGGAGAGTAGAGGCGATAGCGAAAATGCTGAGAGAATTCTGTATAACATGAATCCAAAACAATTGGTCGACGTTGCGTGTAGCGCGTTCCATCAAGAATCTTTGGACGATGATGGTGATGTTGATGACTCATCTACTGATGGCGAAGAAGGGGTATCCCCTAAAGAAGTAATTATTATTGAAAAATTGGAAATTTGATACAAATAAGTACATATGAATACTAATGAAATTTACTTTCAGGTCGGACATAATATTTATATCTTATGTCATCAATTAGCACAACACAATAAAGAGTTAGCATCAATGTTAAAGCCATCCGAACAGAATAATGCGGATCCGAAGATAAACAAAGCATTGCAATATTATGCAACTCATACAGCTCAAATTGAGGTAGGTTATAATTATAGAGGGTGTCCCAAAAATATTAGAGGTCCTTGAAAGGGGTGGTTCGGGGGGTGATTTGAAACAATTTTTTCCTCAGCGAACGAGTACGACCGCCTAGCGCGTAGCCTACGCTACCGTGGTCGCTCCACCGGCATACTCACGCTCTGATTGATCGGGGTTTTCTGTTAATATCTTCTTAATGAAGCCTTGGACAACATCTTGGCTAAGGAAAAGTTGTTTCAAATCACCACTTGAACCACCCCTTTCAAAGACCTCCAACATTTTTGGCATACCCTGTATATACACTGACCCGCGATACTTAGGGGACAGTTCTTCAAACCGATTTTCGTCCAAACTTCGTCAAGAGTAGTTTTGAAGTGTCCTCTGGGTGTGTGCAAAGTTGCAATGGCGAGGGTTGATGTGAAAGGGTTCATTCACCTCCCCTAAATAGGAGGATGTAGAAAAACGCCTCTTTGAAAAAGGCCGGGGGTGAGGGAAGGGGTTGAAAAATTCAAAAAAACTTTTGGGGCGACTCTCCTTGATGCCCTCTACAAAATGCACCCCTTGAAATCCCTCTCAGACAAACCCACCCCTCACAACACCCCACCCCCTCTAAAATCCTCAATTTTTGGACGACGGTCTCGATTTTGGACTCAATGCATTCTCTGGACTCCCCTGATCCAGAAAATGTCAAGGCCCACGCCGTGCACCCCATAGGCACCCCTTGGGGGGGGGGGACGGAATAGGTCACTACTTTCCAACCCCCTCCGTGAAAGGGCACTTCCACACATCGGAGGGTGATGAAATTCACCAGATTTGTTGTCCGTATATTAAGGATCAATGCCGAAAAGATCCCGTTTCGAAAGCTGCTGTATATAACTACATATATATAGCCATCTTATTTTTACATATTTTATCGTATCAAATGCATTTTTTCAGATCGTTAGGCACGACAGAACGTTGGAACAAATCGTGTTTCCAATTCCAGAAATTTGTGAACTTATAACCGTGGACACAAAGATCAAAGTATTACATACCACAGATCGCGACGATCAAGGATCTAAAGTATCTGACTTTTTCGAAAGAACCGAAGATATGTTTAATGAAATGAAGTGGCAGAAAAAACTTAGAGGTACTGTATTTGGAATGGTCGTTTGTAGCAATTATTAATTCTAATTTATATACAATTTTTCAAAATGTTGTGTTCTTTATCTTAGGTCAACCAGTACTATTTTGGATGAGCAGTTACATGTCATTATGGAGTAATATTTTATTCAATTGTGCAGTGCTCATAAACCTTATCGTAGCTTTCTTTTACCCATTTGTCGATTCTGTGCCTCGTGAGTTTCCATTTTTTTGTCAAAAGTTACTCATCGAGTCAGAAAATACTAAATATTTATTTTTCTCTAATTGTAGAATTAAGTTCACACTTGTCTGGTCTCATTTGGACGGTTATGCTTTCATCTTTGGTTATTATTGTTACATTGCCACGAGAATCTGGTATACGTACGTTAGTAGCTTCAACAATATTACGACTGATTTTTTCGATAGGACCCGAACCAACACTATGGTTACTTGGTTTTGTTACGGTAAGTATTTAAAGTGTATTTTTGTATGATTTAAACATAAGTAAAAGTATATCAAATATATATTCTAACGTGTGTATTTTTCAGGTTGTATTAAAAGTTGTACATCTTATAAGTATTATAGGTAATCAGGGCACTTTGACAAAGAGCTTAGAGCAAATAGTGACGAATGTTGAAATTTTGTACCATATATCGTATCTTATGTTTTGTGTTCTTGGAATTTGTATGCATCCATTTTTCTACTCAGTTTTAGTAAGTATTTAAATAATACCGTAAGTAGGATTTCAGTGCAACACGAAACATTTGACTTTTCTCCTTTCAGCTCTTCGACGTAGTGTATCGCGAAGAAACGTTGCTCAATGTAATAAGATCTGTTACAAGAAACGGGAGATCAATTATACTCACTGCTGTACTGGCATTAATTCTAGTTTATATGTTCTCCATTATTGGATTCATGTTTTTCAAAGATGATTTCTTAGTAACTGTCGATGAGGATGTTGTGTGTAAGTATATGTTCTCGTATTATACTCAGAGGTGATGCTCTACGATAACTATTTTAACACTAGAATTACCAAATGAGTCACTTCAAACTATGAATGTAGAACTTCTTTTTAAAATTATTTTCATGTCAATCATTAAAATAGAATTAAAATTAATTGTATTGATAAATTGATTTTCTCATTTTCATTCTAATTTCAAAGATATAGTAGTATATCTAATAGGTATACGTCGTTTTTAGTAGTTCTAGTGTTAATGGTGCAAAACTAATATTTTGTTTATACCAATTGTAGCATCGTATACAGAAAGTACCACAGGCACATGCAATATTGCTGGCAACGACAAATGCGAAGCAACGGAAACCATGTCTCGATATATTCGTGGAGGTACATTAACAAATTTAATATTGAAACCTATCATATTTTAGGCGGATGTAATTATACATTAACGAATATAACATTTTTACGATTATATAGTTCATGAAAAAGATAGTCATTCGGACGTAATTAACATTGGTGGAGATTTCAAAGAACGGGCATGTGATTCCTTGGTTATGTGTATCGTAACAACTTTAAACCAAGGTTTAAGGAATGGTGGTGGCATTGGAGACATTTTACGAGCACCATCCAGTACAGTGAGTACAAAAATACAAAACACAATAGAGTAGTATATTTGAAACCTTATGCTTATCTTATCGCAGGAGCCGCTATTTGTTGCCAGAGTTGTCTATGATTTGCTGTTCTTCTTCATCGTGATAATTATTGTTCTGAATCTCATTTTCGGTGTTATTATCGATACGTTTGCCGATCTCAGATCAGAGAAGCAACAAAAGGAATTAATTTTGAAGAATACTTGTTTCATATGCGGTAACATTCATTTGTCTCGCTTTGTTTAGATATATTAGGTGCGCAAAAGAGGTCTGAGCTATGGATTTCATATGACTGAAACTATTATTCAATTTTATTTTATTTCATCACCCTGTTACAGTTGTAAAGCGTCAATCTTCGGCTGTTTAAAATGGCATGCAGTTTGGCATCTGGTAGCTATATCTAAAAAATATGTAGTGTTCATATGATGACAGTAACAAAAGACTTCCACGTTGCGTTTCATTTGAAAAAACGAGCTGCTGAAGTCACTGAAAAATGATTTTCTGCATGAAATCATTACACATCGACTAGAGCAAGAGGATGCTGCGCACGGTAATGGAGAATCATCGGAAGCGTGATCCGGCACGTCCCGAACCTCTCGAACCTATCTAATCCACGGAATGATTCCGGGAACCGGCAGCCACCCCTGGCAGAAAAATACAGGGTGATCCGCTCGCTAGTAGACACAATGGACAACCACAACAATAGTTGACCGTCATTGTAGACTTTATGACGGTGACCTCCGCAGCGAAAGCGGGTGTATGGGTGAAAATATGCGTGGCGAGCAGAAACGTCCCGTTTAAACGTTGCAAAAAATGAAGTAAATTTGTACATAACTTCTCATCAGCTGGGTAATTTTGATCCGGTAACTGCTTTTTAACATAAGTGTTGAAAGTGGTCCCATCCAACGTTTAAACACTTCTGAACTCTTTTTTTTCAAATTGTCAAACATTAGCACCAATGTTTCTTCGCTAATTTGTTGTAAAGAATTCAGAAGTGTTTAAACGTTGGATGGGCCCACTTTCAGTACTTATATTAAAAAGCAGTTACCGGATCAGAATTAGCAGCTGATAAAAATTAGTGTACAAATTTACTTTATTTTTCGCAACGTTTAAACTAGACATTTCTTTTCGATACACACATTTTCACCCATTTTCAGCCGCTTTCGTTGTGGGGATCACCGTCATAAAGTCTACAATGACGGTCGGCTATTGTTGTGGTTGTCTATTGTGTTTACTAGCGAGAGGACCACCCTGTACAAATAATCGTGTTATTTGGCGCCCGTTCGTCGTTTTATGAATCCACCACCTTGGAATGGGATCAGGTTCGGTACTCAGGCACAGGTCCTAGCCTTTGGACACGATAATAAGAGAAAATAACATTACCAGGGTCCTGGCCTGTCCCGAAGAGAGCCGGGGATTAGGGTCAGCTCATGCGCCCCTTTTGGAGGGAATTAATAACTTTCTCACATCCGAAAACGGTGAATTTCTACCATCAAGGAATTTAAAAAATGTCCAAAAAGTCATCGATGCAAACGGGAAATATTTCATAGATTAATATATTTTATTTTGTTTTTAAATAAAAATTGAATTTTGTACATTAAAGCTCAGAATTTTTTTGCGCTCCTAATATATTAATTTTATATTTATCGTTGAATTATCGTTACGCATATTTCTTTTACAGGTTTAAATCGATCATCCTTCGATAATAAAACGGTTTCCTTTGAAGAACACATCAAGCACGAGCATAATATGTGGCATTACCTGTATTTCATCGTTCTAGTAAAAGTGAAAGATCCAACTGAATTCACGGGGCCTGAGTCGTACGTGTACGCCATGGTGAAGGTAATAGTCCATAGAGCTTCAAAAAATTGAGCTGTGCTTTAACTTTTAAGCTCTGTGTACTTTTTACAGGACCGTAATCTTGACTGGTTCCCGAGATTAAGAGCCAAATCGTTGGCAGCGGACGAGGGTGAAGGGGAACAAGTAGAGTTAAGAAGCTTGCAGTCTCAGTTAGAATCAACGCAACATTTAGTGAAATGTTTGTCACAGCAACTTACCGAGCTTCGTGACCAGGTAATTCGTTACTCGTCGAATGGAATCATAAAATTTAACAACAATGTTTGTTAACCATTTTATTTATTACCAGATGACGGAGCAACGGAAACAGAAACAGCGGCTAGGCCTCTTAAATTCTGCGTCCGCATTTATACAGACCGTACCCACGTAAATTTAGGATAAACGTAATTCAAGATTTTCGTTTTTAATCATATATGAATCTCAATTTGATACTCCGAGTTGATATTTGATGCATAAGTTGTGTGTTCTTATTAAGCATTTAAAGACACATGAAAGTACTATGGAGAGTAACACGAAGCATTTGTACGGTTTTGTTCCTAATTTTAATGAAAGTGATTTACGTAAGTAATAGTATCATTCGAATTTACTAAGGACAATATATTAATTTTGTTCTACTTTTAAACAAAAAATATATCGCACGCTGAGTTGTATTTTTTACTGAAGAAATTTAACGTGGAATATGCAAGTGTTATTTAGATGAAATAATTTATGATAATTGTTGGAGGTACGTGTTACTTAAAATTCAATGAGCGTAAAGAATTTTGTTTTAAACAGTACGGTGGTATGGTCATTTTGATCGTTACTCGAATAACTAGCCAGGAGCGTGGGTGAAAGTATGACTCTGTAAATTGACATATCTAAAATTCGCATTGAGATTTTAACCTTTTTGCGACCTGTTTAACCTGTTTAGGTCTTTAAGAATGTTAATGTTTTATCCATATAACGGATATGTAAAAATAAATGTCTAGTATTTTTTTTTATACTTTAGTAAATTCATTTCATGGTTGTGTTTGTAGATTTTTAAGTCTGTAAAATAGAGATACATTTTAAGAAGCATACTTTTCTCATTGATCATTTAATTATCTTCTTTAACGAGTATATATACAGATACCATCAAACATATATTTTTCAATTTATTCGGTAATATAGATAAAAAAACGTTCATAAATGTTATTGTTTTTAGATTGTCATGTACGTTTTTAATAAATATTAATTATCATCAAATTACGCACAGATTTTTAGATTGTGCCCATGAGAAATTCATTATGAATTAAAACTGGTATCGAACATCGAACATTTCTTTCCTGCAGTAATAAAAATTGTTTTAACATTAGGATTTTAATAAGATGCGATTTACACAAAATTAAGTATAGTACAGGATATATAACATCCACTGTTAACCGCTCGTTTGCAATAATTTGAGAAATTAATCGTTTTACGGATTATTGAACATACGAGTATTATTCGATTACTTCATAGGTTTTACAAGTAATAGACACCAAAAAAAGGAACAACCGATGAGCTGTTACATGTTCAACAGTTTTACAATTATTTCTTTTCCCTATCAGGAAATGCAGATCTGATATCTCGTGTTTATAGGTAGTAGAAAGGAGCAAGAATACACGATTAAAACGATCGTGTAACAGTTCCTTATGTCACTGTTCGTAGACATTTATAGCGAATTAATGTCAATAAATGTTATTATTTAATTGTATACACGTAGGTGTAAATTAAGATAATTGTTGTATCTAAAGTCCGTAAAATGGAAAGAAAGGCTCTGTTAACTGTTATTACGTGTAGTATGCAATACCGAGTTAGGTTGTTGATTGATTCGAATTTATTTTCCACTAACGTATTCACCTGGATGATATCCAACACCCTCATGTGTCTATAAACATTTATATACATATTTACATGCATGGATATATGTATATTGTATGTTGACCCTTTTTTTAAAATAGCGAAATTAGCTGTAATGTACATACGTTTCGTTGGATGTTTTCCATATATAGTTACTCGTCGCGTTAAGAGAGTACAATTATACAACCCGAAAATGTTGTTTCTTTTTGTGCCAACTTTATAAAAATGAAAATTTTAGCGAGTTGTTATTATGAAGTCTTTACCATATGCATCTGAATATCAACCGCAGACATGTTACTTGTAGATGTATATGTTTCATATTCCGATTTTAGGATGTATAAATAGCTCTGTAGATTGTATTAAAACTTGTATGTGAATAAATTGTCCTTTTTTATTCAAACAATTGCTTAGTTTAATTAATTATAACGACTATTTAACTTTTAGCAAAGGAAAGACTAGTCTAAGATTATAGAGAATGTGGACAGTATTAATCCACAACGATACAGTGTTTATACTATTAGTTATGTACTTTAATTTATTTATATTAAAACATGATTTTAGTTCTGATAAGTAGTAAATAATTAGTGTTTATTTAAAGGAAAAAATATAAGATTAATAACAGTACTAATAATAATTTCAATAGTCGTAGTTACAGTAGTAGCAGTAATAGTAGCAGCAGCACACCTTGAATGAAATATTCTTTAAATCATACTCATGTTGTCAACTGTACCTTTACTATAAACATAATATAAAGCCCCAAATCAGGATCGATACAAACTTGAATGAGAAATTAAGCAAATGAAAAGTGTTTAGGTTGCAGGCGACATATTGCACGAAAAATAACGATCGTGTTATGGTTTTTTGTTTTATTTTATTTATACTTTATATGAAACAATTGACTATTTATTGTGACTTAGATATACGCGGCTAGTACATACATGTAACATGTATTTCTTGTTCGTAGTTAGACATGTCTTGTGCAAAACCGGTACATTCGTTTAAGGAACAAATCGTATTATAATCGTTGTGAATTTGTTATCGAGCGTCGTTAAAAACAAACAGTCGTATATTTAACATTCTTTCTGAAAACGGACAATATAATCACTCTGTCGAGAAACGGTTCACCGATTTGAAACACAAGTCACTCAAAATCAATCACATATGCCTCTGGTTTCAGTGACGGTAATTACAATCGTTAATAGGTGTCCGTCTCTATAATTGTTTTTTTTTCTCTTCATCTGTTTTAATAGCGTCTCACCTTTTTTCTTCGTACGGTGCAATTAATTACATCGTGACTTTCATCTCTGTTTCGACGAGGTTGCGGAAAACTTGCTCGCGAATATTCTCAATCGAGCTGTTCCATTATCATACAAACCTTAATGTTTTTATTTCATTTCCAAAGCAGTCAGACTACGTCAACCTTTCATATTAATCGTTCGATCATTACCAAGCCTTCTTAAGGATATAAATCACACTTTGGTGGGAAAAGTCAGTCTTTCTATTCGCTAGTGTACAAATTAATGTCTAAAAATTAGTTTAAATTAAAACTAAATACCATTGAATTATTATCATCGACTGTTGCAAAATGAAATCTCACGAGTTAAATTCTCTTATTATTAAGAGAACTTTTAGGGATGAACGTGCTAATTGGCAAAATTTATGTAATAAATATTTAGGAATATACTGAAGGTTTGTAATGATTTACGATTCATATTCGCAATGTAATTTACACAATACAACAATAATAATAATTCCGTAATTTATGTAATGATTTTCGACATGTTTATCCCGCGTTATAGGAGATTATATAATTAATGGGTCGCTCTTAACAGGCATTAAAGTCTCTTTCAACGTAACCGTGTTACTTTGCAGCAAAACGATACGAGAATTAAATGAAAGAGCAGTGCCAGCATTTCCATACCATCAATCAAAATAAAAATATTTTACCGAGCCTCTTTGATTTCTACATTTTTAATTTGTCACATAATACATAGAAATTCTTTTAGACACAACTTAAAAGTTTTTCTGGAGATGTCCTTTCGAAGAATTGAATAAGTTTGTATTTTAAATTGTCAACAATTATTCCTTTAAAATAATAATTCTTTATTATTCAATTTGTTACTATTTGGATAGAAATGTATTGGAATATGAAGGTTTATCCTTTGGAAAGAACAATTTTTATGTGTATATGTATAAAGATAATATTTCTCATATACATAGGAAGAATCATAAGATATAATTTAGTAATAATTTAGTAATCAGAAGAAGAAACAATAGAGTTATATATAACTATATTGTTTTATTTCTTGATAATATTTAACAAATTCCATCAAAATTAAATTGAGATTAAAGCTCACGAAGCGTATTTACTGTATTCATCTTATTTACATCGTGCTTATTTCAATTGAATTTATGGAAACTGGAGCAATACTCTTCGTTCAATGCTCGTGCATTCAATAGTATCGTACAATCTAAAAGGAACGCATCGAATAACTAGCACAATTCATCCTCCTGTGGCCGTACAATGCAACATCTTGCGATTCGAGAGCAGTGTTTGAAAACCCAAGAACATTATTTCTATTATTCGGTGTACAGAATTCGCGGGGAAGTGCGGTAATGCGTTATAAAATTATAGAAACCGATGGGAAAGTTCTGCATTAATGGATGGTTCTTCGTGCATTTCGATTCAATCAGTCGGCAATTAAATGTTGCTCGCGTGCCGATACTTACATGAAACATTCACGATGTTAGCTCTTACTTTCGGACAGAGATGGGCAAGATTTTTTTTTTAATAAAAAGTACATGACTTTGGGTCGTTCATGCTTAATTTTCAATCGAATAGTTATTGATTGTAGCCAGCTGAAGCAGTCGTTGACCCATTCTCGGAATATAAGAATTAAATTGATAAAAGAAATTGTTTCACGCGTAATTCAAACATAGAATTCGTTGTAAATGGTAAGAGTGATTCAAGGACGTTACGAAAAGAAAATATTATATGAAATTTTATGGTATTAATGAGAAGGTGCTTAATTTTTATAAATTACACAATTTATCATTAAGAAAACATCGTTTTATATATATTTTCTTCTTGCAACGTCTTTATACCACTTTAATTACTTACATAATTCTTTTGCTGTAACTACATGCAGCATTCTTTCAGGATTTAATTTCCTAATTGATAAAAGAAAATTGTTTCATACACAATTCAAAAATAGAATTTGTAATTAGTAAGATTTATTAAAAGATGTTACAAAAACAAAATATGTATGAAATTGTATGGCATTTATGAGAAGGTGTTTAAATTTTATAAGTAACACACTTTTTTTCAATAATAATATATCATCTCATTTATATTTTCTTTTTGTAACATTTTTAGATCATGTTTAGACCTCGTACTACTTATATAACTTCTATACTTACATGTAAACAACTTATTGTTCTTATCAATTTAATTCCTGCACATTGAAACATTAGTAAAATTGTTTCAAATCGTACCATTTTCTATTCTTTCCTCGTAAAATACAATTTCATTACAGAATTAAAATTCTAATTTCTATATGATATATATACTGAATAAAAATTTAGCTTATCTTTCGGTCGTTAGTTGACATTTTGTAGATAAGAATTTATAATATTGCCCAATCTGCCTTAGACTTAGTCTATCAATCGTGTTTCCGGAAGTTGATCGGAACAGCTTCGTTCGTATAACGATTCGTGTTTCATCAAGTTACGAGGAAACATCCTGTACGTGGAAGAAGAGACTTTCCCAACGAACTTCCGGAAGTTCGGTGTAACAATTAATCGAGAAGCCCCTTGGGGCACTCGAAGCTCATTCGTTAAAATACAATCTGTATTCATCCTCGGAATCGCGCCTCGTTACAATGAATTACCGCAGAATTTACAATGAATCCCGTCGACTTAACGTAGTTCGTGATACTCTGTACAAATCCTAACCGCCCTTACCACGTATGTACAAAGAGCTCTTATCGAATATAACTTATTACACGTTTACTTTTGGCATTTGCGTGAGAGAGGTGACGTGTGTGGTTCTCGCTACTTCAAATCCGTGCATCGCGTTTTCCATTCTGTTTCGTATTTTTTTTTCCATTTTTCGTAATTTATACTCGCTATATGTATATTTATACACACAGGATAGGAAGTCTAAGAAGTAACGCTCGAGATGCACATTCACTTGGGTGTTTATTTTCGTGTTCATTTTAGGGGGAATGAATGAGTAGAAATGTTACAGATCATCGTTTACGAATCTTAAAGCTTGCAGAGTCCTATCCTATTTGAGGTCCTTTGTGAGAGTAGATATTGATGAAATAGTATCGGTAATGTTTCTCATTGAAAGAATGTGAACATTAAACGGAAGACGATGTCTATGTTGCTCAAGATTATTTATTTAGGAATTTGAAAGCTAGAAGAGCTCTTTTCTACTCGAGGCCCTTGGAGACAATACATATCATTTAAATAAATAATTTTGATATGGAAGAATGCGAATATTAAACCGAAGATTGTATCAAGTTTCCTCAGGATTATTTATTCAGAAATTATAAAGGTATTAAAATTATTTTCACTTTCATAGTCCTTACAGAACAACCAGCATAGTAAAAAAATTGTTGTATTATTTTTGTTTGAAGGAACAGGAATATTGATAAGATTGTATCACGAATGCTTTGAATCATGTTTCCAAAAACTCGTGAGGTATTACATTTTTTTTTTCTTTTTAGGGACCCTTAAAGAATGAACACTAGTAAAATAACTTTAGTATAATTTTCTTTTAAATAACTAGTGTAATAGGAAGAAGATTACATCAAGATTGTTCATTACCAGTTGTTTAGAAATTTTTAAATAATCGAACTCTCTTACTTCTTTCATATTATTTTTTTGTAACGACTAAGAACATTAAACAAAATTACATTAAGATTCTGCTGATAAATTTCTTTAGAAATTCTTAAGATCATTAAAGTTTTTCCTCTTTGAAAACATTCCTGAAAATAAATTGAAGCGAAATAACTTTGGCAACATTTCTTCCAAATGCTTGAAAATATTGACTACATAACATTGTGGTTATTCGGAACGAATATTACAGAAACTTGGAAGCTATGTAGGTTCCTCTTTATAGTCTGCCAAAAATCATACAAATTTTAGAAAGATGTTTTCTGGAGAAGATTGTCATGCTCTCAAAAATGACAGACGCGTTCGCGAATTTCCACTTAGACGTTCCACCCTATGCACAGATTTATGTATACGCATATGTATGTATAATATGTACATGTTCTATTAGACTCTTAGGACTAGAACGAGTGGTATACACCGAGTGATTCGTAGCATATATATGTATATCTCTTCTCATTTATCTTTAATTTATTTTTTATATTATTTATATATTTATATATGTAGTCCGACTAGCGCGTTGAATTCCAAAATGCGATTCGTTACCAATTATTCGATGTTAATTCTCATCGACTACGTCCTTTGTAGTTATGCTAATTTGCCAGAGAAGTCATCATGAAATTTTTGACCGAGAAACCTTTACGTTCGAGCAATATCCCTTGAGCCTCGGTTAAATCGTTCTAGAACTCTTATTTTCGATTATTGTTCGATGCTCGTGTTTTGATAAAGTCTAACACAAATTTTCTTGACACTATTTAATTTTGAGCGTGGTGTCTTCGAGATTTTTCGATGAACTGGTATTCGGATGATAAATATTGATCTTCTAGTCCATGAATTTTAATTTAATTCTCAAAAGAGTAATGATTTCTTAACGTGTTATAATAGAATGAAATAATGTCTAATTTTGTTTAGAATTAATATACAAACTATAATTTTAAAATGAGTTATTTAATCAAGCGGTGATTGAAATAAATTACTTATAATTAATATGTAAATTAATTAAATAACTAATATCAAATCTACATATTGTTGTTCGCTAATTCAAAGTATATTACAATTACGCCTATTTTAACTGAATATTTAACTGTATTACGAATGCACAATATATTACGTATTATAAAGTTGTAATTTAATTTTATTTGTATATTCGTGAATGATTTAGTGCCCGAATCGAATAATAGAGGTCTGAATTTCCTATATGAATACATTCTACAGAAATACAGTGCAATTTAGTCATTGTTACTGTGTTTAACGGGCAGTGGAGACTGAGATTAATTGAAACATGGTTCAATAGAAATATGTGAAATATCTTAAAAATAGTTGGTGGAAGAAGGACCAGTTTTCATGTCTAAACGTGTCGCTTAGTACTTATCAATGATTTGGACACTTAGAACATTTTTATTTGGATGTATTACTTTTCGAACAGGAAAAATAAGTTTTCCAACTGTTTTTATATTGTTCATTTATTCAAAACTGTTGTTATTTTTTTGTCAAATTTATATTATCATAACGATGAATATCCCAGTTGATTTTAAAATGTTAAACACCTATCCACTTTTTTTCTGTGACATTAAATACTTGGAACAACGGAGTTAGGTCAGTTCATACAATTGTTTCGTTGTCGATTGAAACATTTTTCACTCGACATATAGAATTTTTCACGTAATTTGTTTAAATCATGTTTCATTTTTAGTGATTTTAATGAATCTAATTTTTGTTTAGTATGTATTGTAGTTGTTTATTAGCTCATTCGTAATTCATTTAATAATGCTGTTGAAGGTGAATATTAAGAAATAAAAATAATTCTTTGAACATAATTATCTTTTATTCATAGATGCAACAACTAATTTCAAGCATTGCTTTTTATTGACCCAGGCATAAGGTAATTTGAAACGTTTGTCGAGATTCTTCTAAAAAACTATTTTGATAGTATTTATGAAAACAAATTTTGCTTTAATTGAAGACTATTGTAAAACAGATAGAACATAGAATAAAGTCACGGTAAAATATATAATCAAAAACGTTCCAATTAATCCTAGTCTATTGTTTTATTGAGTTTCCAAGTGTGTATATTGTGCAATAAAACGTTCACATATAAACGATCAACCGATTCAAACAATACTCTAGCGCAAAAAATTGCATTGTTTTTTAACAAATATTCACATACACTTGTTTCATGAAAAGTTCATATATTTGTTCGGTAAATAAGAATAGACATACATAGCGATACCTGCATTTGCGCAGAGCAATTCAGAAACAACCTGTTGCCCGCGCTATAGATAAAATTTGAAATCAACGTTCTGTCACCGGCGATTCTATCACAACCCGTGTCTGTGTAAAATGATTCCGATATTTCGCTAAAATTGCTCGGCATTGTTAGCGTGTTCCTCTGTCAGGACGAATTAATTCTATCGAAAGGTACAGTAGTAAGACAATTATCTGAATATCGATTATCCAGATACTGTTTACTTGAATTACACAGAAACTGATTGCCTGATTATCGTTTATTTAGTCAAGTAAATTGAAATTCTTAGACTCTTCCTTTATTACTTCGCTGAAGGATTGCGACAGGATAACTGGCTGAATTATAAGATAGCTTTTGGAAGTTTGTTTAAAATATAGGTATGTGATTACCTTAAGGTCAATGTTTAACTATAAAGCGATACAAATATTTGAAAGATTTTAAAAACTGAATAATTTAACATTAGTTACATTTAGGCAGATTGTAAAATTTCCTTAACTTTATATTTCAGATGAATTTGTGATTAGACAATTTTTTCGTCAGCCTAAACGAAGGGACTCTATACAATTGGACGTAGAATTTATTCAAATAAAAATTTTATAGTAAAATTCAGAAGATAAACAAGAAAAGCAAATGATCTTTTTTTTTCTTATGTTCTTAAATATCAGATAACGAAGGGTATTCTTTGAACCTTCATATAGCAAGATTTAGAAAATTGCAAAGTTAAGTCAAGTGTACTTTGACATTTTATGGAAAAAAAAGTTCGTTTGCAAATTCTTCACACTAAAATTTGTAGCCGATTCAAAACAAATTAACTTTTGTTTTAAACATTTTTTTGTCTTTGCTTGAAACCTTGTCCAGATTAATAGCCCAAAATATTGTGTTCTAAGAATTCATATCAATCATTTTAAGTCAACACTTCTATGATTCGCTCTATCTGCTTCCAGGCAATAGATAATTATTTGAAAAAATTATACAATGGACTTTAAATGAAGTTTCCAAACGTTACCATGGTTTTCAAAATTCATCATCCTGTCGTGAACTATTAAAAGTAATCCAAGCAAGAAAACACGAGCATCGATATGATATCAGAACCGTGTAGATACACACACAAGACCAACCTTGGGCTTGTTCGTATAGTTTGTTTCTCATTGAACAGGAACGTGTACGGACACGACATGTCAAGCTCCATTACTCAACAACCGGTCGTTAGAGCGAGCAGTATCGTGGCGAGAATTAGGATCATCATTTCGTGTGATCGGTTTCCACTCGAGGAATCGCGCACGTGATTAGGCGCCGGCGATGGTCCACTCTTGTGAGTATTCGCGATTACCGTTTGACTTCTCCACTTCATCGTATACTCTGGAGCGGTTCTTCCAAGAGCTTGTAATCTGCAATTAAAGTAACACACAAAAAGTGTCAGAAGTTACTTGTTATTTTTCAATTATTAGATATTAAACAACGATTGAGGCAAAATAATTCTTAAACGATGGATTTCCTAGCATTTTCCTTAAAGACGTTCCGACCACCTACAGTGGGTGTAGAAAGTATTCGTACACCGATCAATTTCCAAAAAAACTGTGTAAAATTGTAATTTATTAACTTATTTTTTATAAACAATGGCACTCTACATACTCTCCGAAATCTCTAGAATAGATAGATTACAAACAAAAAATAGCTATTTATGTAAATTGCGAAATTAACAAGAATTATTTGCATAACTGCTTAAAAGTACTTTCCTGGAAATTTGATGTTTTCTAATTCGCACGGAGCAATAAACTAATGTGTTTACGTTACAAAATCTACTGTAAATGGTTCGTCATAAGAATCGTACAAATACGTATTGCTTCTATACTTTTACCTAGTTTTCGCATTTTTTTTGTTAATTTCACAAATTATATTAACTAGTAAATGTTGTTTGGACTATACCTATCTTAGAGACTTCCGAGAATATGTAAAATATCATTGATTATAAAAAAAGAAGTTAGAGAATTTCAGAGAAAAGTTTTTTGGGAAATTGATCGGTGTACGAATACATTCTACATCCACTATATATTTATATTATATCCATATGATTATTTATATTTATGTTCAACAGCATTATATTACATTATATCATATTATTGTATTATAATATTATATTTAACATTGATATAATACAAAAATTGTATGTTGCGAAAATCGTTAGAGTACACTTCATGGAAAACCTTTTCAATGATGAATAAAAATGATGTTTTGTAAATTATTTACACAAGTAAATGCGAGGTCTGGTATAAAAATCCTTGTCCACTCATTATTCCATGTCTTGTTTTTCAGAAATGGTGTAGAGATTATGCAAACGTAATTACACGTGTACATATTTGCAAAAAATCTGTACAGGTAAAATGAAACGGACAAATTTTGCCTACCTTTCATAAGTATGCATTTGGTTTCATTTTCATAATTTTTAAAATAATTTTGAAAATACCAGGCATGTAGTAGTAATTAGGTAGATATATAGACAGATAAATAGATAATTTATTCCATGTAATTTCTACATACGGAAGAACTTTTGCTTACATCACATCACTTACAAATCATAATATTCCGGCCCTTTAACCCATTCTAGTGACTCTTTCCTTTTACTCCCACTTTCCGCATCTTCATTCATTTTCCTCAATGTATTAGTAATTAATGAACACGAATTTTTATTGCCAGTTGTGCAGTACTTTATATAAGTAATTTGAAAAACTATTTTATTGGAAACAAAAATCTTGTCACGTTCCTCTCAACTCACAATTACTTTATTATATTGTAGTTGAAGAACGTGAAATACTGAAGATGGCCATCTGCATGTATAAATGGTAGGAAAATGTTTATCATTTTTTATTAGGGAGTAAGGTCAAAGTTCTGATTAGTAGGGTCTTATTTAGCAGTGGCTCTAAGCAGACTCACCTAACGACGACTGTGTTCGTCTTCCAGGGAAGAGTGAAATTTTTGTGCGTGTCCCTCGAGCAGAATGTGTGCAGCCTTGGACCAGCTGGATCGCCAATCTCGCTGTACTCGTGTATCGTCAGATTCCAAGCGGTGCAGGGTCCTGTGGCGAGAAAGAATGAATATTCCAACGCGTGTCGTGACTGGTCATTACTAGACTGCGGAAGTTTATGCACGATAAATATGTAACATGCATATGTAAAATATGCTCGGAAAATTTGCAAAATATGCAAGGTATATAGGTACATATAAAATGTAGTACAATAAGTAATATATTAGTATGTTACAGAAAATACTTTTCACAATTATTCTGGTATATTATGATTCGTGTGACAATAAATTACGAGCATTTTTTCTAAATTTAATGGTGTTAGTTGGTAGCGTTTGTCTATTGAAATTAATTTATACGCGGAGAATGATTGCTCTACGTCACACGAAGTAATCGGTGCGTATTTAAATTTGGACAACATTGTTCTGGCACATTTATTGGTCCTTGAACGCCCTCGTTATTTAAAATATTAGAAATGTTCGATAATGTAGAAAATCCTACATTCTTTTCTAAAGTTGTTTTACATTTTTTTCTATTCTTTTCCCCGGAATCACCAGGAATACTTTTTAGATGTATTATAGTATTCATATATATTTCTATTGATCCCAGTTTCCGTATTGTTGTTGGCCAAGGCATGTTAATAGCGACCATTGCTTGCGTCAAGTCTGCATAAAATTCATTTTTTCTTGAGCTCGTTGCTATGTGTTCCTCTGTTTCACGCGAATTAAGGCCGATTCAGACTATACGACACGGACCGTCACGTTCCGGCAACGACACATAACGGTACCCACACGACAAAACATTAAAACACGCTTTTTAATGGAACTATTCACACTATTCCCGTTGAAGGAACGTTCAGGTCGGTGTCTGTTAAGTGTGAATAGTTCCATTAAAACGCATGTTTTAATGTTTTGTCGTGTTGGTGCCGGTACATGTCGTTGCCGGTCCGTGACGGTCCGTGTCGTATAGTCTGAATCGACCTTTAGCAGTCTCTTCGATTTTCCTCTTATGTGTGGCGGTATTTATGTGTTGGTCTAACTGCGCTTTCCTTTCACGCTTCACATTTTTATTGCAAATTTTGCAATAAATGCTTCTCAGCGTTATCATTACTGTAATTGTCATTAATGACAAAATTGGAATTGTTTTTGATCCAACTTAGCATTAATGCTTGTCTACTTTTTCTAACTTTCGGCATTTTTAGAGAATTAAGAGACACTTAAATACATTCACTTTTCCACAGAGATCACATTAACTGCGATGATCGAACTGACGTGTTCGAATTGCAAATACAAACTGTCACACCTAACGCTCGATTAGCAACTTAAGGTTGGAGAAATATGGTTTCATATGGCCTGTATTTGTGTAAACACTACACACTTATGATACGAAACTAATTTGTCAAGATAGATGTTTCACATAACCACGATAAATAACATATGTGATATATTATTGCATATGTTTTTAAACATAAATATGCAAAGCATATGCATTATGCAAAATATGCAAAATATAAAATGTATTTTTATAGTACTCTAATTTCAAAACAAATTTCTGTATAGGTTACATTCTTTTAACTATTTCCTATAAAAATATGCATTTGCATAAACTTCCGCAGTTTAGTCATTACACTCCCTACATAGTGAGAAAAATTTTAGTATAGAGTATATCAGTTTAATAGTATACAGGCCAATTATTTCCTAAATTAAAAATATAAAACAATGTTTCAGACAAATATTGTATGGTATGATGGACTAACCATAGTAACGATAATTATTTGTCTTCAAGAACAAAATCAAACAGATAATTAAAATGTAATTATGTAGTTATCACACGAACTCAAATTATAATTATTCATTAATATTTTTAAATCATGAAAATTAAAAATTAGTGTTACAAAAATTCAAGCACCCGCTATTTTATTTTTTTCTGGATTATAGTTAGGTGTTTCATTTTAGTACAGGTGATAGTGACAAAACTATATTTTTATAATCTTTTTAATATTTTGCTTTTGAATGATCCAAAGCCAAGTTATCGTGTCAACCGTGGAAAAAGGAGGTAAACTTCATATGACTATAGCAACGACAATAATGATTAAAAATAAGCAACACAAATTTCTTTTAATAGTTCAACAAGTCTACTTCTATGCATGAAAACATAATTCCACAATTATTTGTCACATCGAATAAAATTTTTATATAGCCTTTTAAAGAAATTTAAAATAAAATGTATAAAGAACATTTTGTTTCAATGTTACATAGCGGCTGCTGATGAGTATTAGAGGTTTAGAAGAAAATGAATGCCCAAAAAGTTTGGCATTTCAGATAGCACTCTTCATCCCCATATTCATTTTTCATTAAAAGCTCGATTTCGCTTTTGCTTGTCTCGCTACGCACAAATTTCAATACCGTGCACCTACGACCCAGTTAATGGCAGGAATACAATAACATCGATATAGATTTTTATTTATGGAGCCCGAGGAGATATGTCGCAGTCGAACATTGATCAACGGCGTCATTTAAAAGTTGGAATACGCTCATTGAAACTGAGTAATGTAGGAGGGAAGGGGTAGCTAGAAATGAATCTGTCGAAATGTTATCGAGGATCGTGAGACCATGGTTCGTTTTTCCAACGAATCGTGTCGGGTCAAGAGTGAACCGTATCCGTAACCCTCCCGAACAACCAATTAAGAGAGCCCGTTTCACAATTAATTGTCACGGACACAACATTTGACGCGCGAAAAAGATCGGTTCTGTTGTCGATGTACCCGCAATCATCGACGAGCGAATAATTGATGCAGGCTCGAACCGCGATTCGAGGGCACTGTGTAACATTCGCTTCATCTTTCAGCTTTTTTTCTACTCTCATTTTTCGCGGTTCGGCAATTTTTCGACAGCAAAACTTGCTCGTAACGGTGATGTAAACAAGAACAAGCAACCACTATGATTGCGCAGAATAGGAACAAAAAATATATATACACACATTGTAAAATATGCTGTGTCCTTCATCAGTGGTTTTTGTTTAGTCTTGGTTCAGTGAGTCGTACGCTACATTAAGGTTTACGGAGATATAATCTTTTTGTTTTAACGTATTTCCATGACCCTCTCCGTAAATTTGACAAAACATTTGAATATCAATGATATAATAACATTGTAAATCGTCAATGGGGTTTTTTTTAAACAGGCAGATTTTACCATGGACATAGTTTTATGTTCTTTCAAAAAAGATCGAGTTAACGGGCAACGGATAAATTGTTTGTTGAAAGGTAAGTGTTCGCACTATTTTCATAAACACTAAATTCTGGGTTTTATACGGTCGGTTCTGAAGCCATTCTTTTACCTGGAAAATAAGGTTACCATGAGATCGATTACTATAGGAATAAAAATATAATAATTTAACAGGTATCTGTACCCCAATCTTTCAACATTTTCATATAATTTCATTTCAAAGCCCAGTAATGCACATCTTACAAAGAATACAAACATTGATTGTTCCTTACCATTAATTAGTGTAAGTTTCTCTTAAGAAGGGAGAAAATGTTCAATACAACCCAATACCAGGTAAGGAAAAGGTATATATATGTGCGCGCGTGTGTGTGTGTGTGAGAGAGAGAGAGAGAGAGAAAAGATTCTTACAGTTTGTAACCTTTCAAGACCACATGATAGTGTCCTCTTACCTTCAACGTAATAAATTTTTAAACGCAACATGCAATCTTGCAAAGCCAACCAAACACTCTTTTATTCTCTCCTTTTGCTATTTTGAAGAATGTAAATATAAATAAATATTCGTATTAATTGAACAATTTTTTTATCAGGAACATTGAAGAGAAATTATATTAAATAATGTCGAAAAATATTAATGAATGCGATAATTATAGAATTCCTCATTTTTCTGCAAACTCAGAATGTTCCCGATCGTTAACGACAACTTCTTCACTCAACCACTGATTGGTTAAGTGTCAAGGACATTTACTCTTGGTTTATTTCCTAATGCTGAAATTTAATACAACACCATCAGTGGTGTTGTATCCTAGATCTCGTAATGACATCTTCAGGACCTACTTAACGAAGAAGCCGATTCAGTTAGCAGAGTAAACTCAATTCGATGTAGAAACGTTTCAAGCAGTTGTTCATGCGGGACACACGGCAATCTTTCTTCTCCACATCTTTCAAAACCTCGGCGTGGCAGCGCGAGCGGCGATAGTTCGCGACGGGAAGCCGTAGGAAGAAAGGAAAGAGCGTCGTTGGAATGGAAACTGAGGTCGAATAGATGTGTGAAAGCCATTTTCTGGGGATGGTTGGCCGCAACAATGTCAGTTCCGCCTTTGGTGTGCCGTGTTGTTTCGCAACGTGACTGCCGATGGAAAGACGACGAGGAAGGGTTGTGTGGGATGGGAAGAGAACTCGAGGGAAAAGGGAGCGAGCCTCTGTTGACTCGGGGAAGACCAGTTCTCGTTGTTCTGGCAAATCCGATGGTTCCTTTAATCTCGAGTCCTGGTTCCATTCGTTTTTGGCGCTACGACTCTCGCGTGAGAGCCTCGTCTCTCCTTGCCCTCGTGTTTACCTCGACTGCTTTCCTTGGCCAGCAACGACGGTCTGCTTTGAGACCGTGCAATGCTCAATGGCGCGGATAGAAATTTCAACTAAGAGCGGAATTGAACGAAATTTGACGGTCAGTCACTAAGACGGTGAGCAAAGTATCGTTTCACGATGCTGTTCCCTTGGATTTTTCGATCGAAATCCCCTCAAAAGACTGAATCTCCCTCGATGTCCATTTAAGATTGCGAATAGAATTCGTGCCATTCGTCAGATTTATTGCGTTTACTTGAGCTATGGTCGTTTCATATTCGTTGAATTCTTTAAAACGGGTTGTGGTACTATCAGGATACCACAAAAATTTCTCAAATTTTGGTAACGTGGTGCAAGAATTTGCAAAGGATTCTTAAATGCAGCAGACGTTCTAGGGTTTCTTAACTTCGGGATAAATTTAATAAATAGTATTCTTTCGGCGGCGTTTGTGGATTTGATATATTTTTAAAAACATTAGTATAATTGTAATTAATTGTGAAAGTAGATATGTAACAGACCTGGGCAGTTGTGGAATTATATTATGTGAAATAACACGTTATTTTATTTCATAATTAGTATCAAACCTGATATCACTTTTGAAATAATATTATGTGAAATATTATGTCAAATAATATATTATTTTATTTTATAATTATTTGGAATAATTCTTTTGAAATAATTGTGAAATTATTCTTGAAAATTCTCTCGAGTGAAACCATAAGTACACGATGATTTCGAATTTGAAAATTATGAAGTTGAAATAGCAAACAAATCCACATTTGTATTGTGTTATTTGCAAGATTATATAATTATAAAAGACGTTTTCCTACAGTGTAACACATTTTGCGACAATATTCAATGGCTTCAAATGAAAATAAATCTTGTTTGGCATATGCAATTTAGGTACGAAGCACCTACATATTTTACCCATTTTTGAAGTGAAATAAAATTTATTTAATCATACAAATAAGACATCTATACACCTATACCTCTGTAATGTACAGTAAAAAGAGAACATAAAAAGTATTCATCCTTGTGACTGATACTCAACGACGATATCGTCGAACAATTAAAATTAATTTGCATTAACGAAATACGAACTTATAGAAAATAAAAATAAATAGATACCGTATTCAAACGATACGAAGAATACAATGTGTATAAGTACTTACGGCTCTGTGTAGATTTCACTTCAATGGTGAGCTGTCGATCCGTCAATGACTGCAATATCCACGTGCATCTTTGCTGATAGTACTGATTTAACTTCAGCCCGCTGCTGGCCAGGTCACCGCCATTGACCTCGCCTTCTAGCTTGGTAGTCGTGTAATCACCGCAATAAGTGTCGTTGATAAACTCGTAAGCCGCGCGGAAATTGAGGCCCTCCGAGGACCTCGACCACTCAATGTATACTGGTGTCCAGCTACGGATGCCAACAGGAAGCCAGTCCTGTAGGATACACCACAGATATGAGAAATGTGTTTCATATGTACGATAAACATTTTTAACGTTAATGCTCATTGATAAATAGATAATAATATCACAGGTTATGGTGAATTTACTTGTATTAGGTTGTCCCAAAAGTTTCTTTCGCTTTATTAATAAGTAATACATGCACAATAGTTCATGTTTTATGTTACATTACTGAATTGTGCACGATTCATTTTGCTCCATTACTGTTACAACATGAATATCGATGAAATTAGATTGTCTATTTCTATAAACACGACCACATAAAATTAATTGAGTTCAACTCGCGAAAGAAACTTTCGGGACAACCTAATAATAAAAACAATATAACATCGTGTTCATCATTATCGTTAAAAGAATTTTCCGGAGGGGTTTTAGAATTTTGTATTTTAATAAAACACAGATGGTATGGAATATATCCGACATCTTAATTTTAAATGAAACTACAAATGATTAAAATTTAACTTGAAAGACAATGTTGTTCATGTGTCCATTATACTGACAGCTGTACTTTGTTATTAAAAAATAGAATTCTAAAGTGCATTTTAGACCAAAATTTATGTTAGATGTACTAGGTAAATATAACGTTGACGCTTTATTGCATGAATTTTAATAAGTTTTTTTAAACAGAAATTATTTCTTAGCCATGAAAATAGGAATGTTCAAGTACAAAGTTACTTCTAAAGGCAAGAATGTTAAAGTTGAAAGAACGTATGAAAGTTCGATTGCTAAAGTTAAAGTTGTTTAGAAAAATAAGAATGTTGAAGTTGAAGTTTCGTATAAAAGCAGAAACGTTAAAGTCATTTAGAAAAATGAGAACATTAAAATTTCCTTTGTAAGGATTAATGTTAAAGTTGAAGTTACTTAGAAAAATACTATAGAATATGATTTTGGTGACATTCGAGGCCGAAGCTTACATAAGGGTAGTTGGGTGTAGAGTGTGAGAACGAGTTCGACGAATGGATGGATGACGAGAACTTGAGGCGTAAAAGAAGTGTTTGGACCGCGCGACAGTTTCAACTGTGCTGGAAGAAAAAAAAACTGCTAGTCGCCAGGTTGGGAATGAATGATAAGAGTGCGTGCCTAGACGAAGGAAAGAGTTTAGTTTTAAATGAGAGAGCGAAGCATAAAGATCAGCGGATGTCAGAGTGTCAAACTACGTGTGCAACTAATAGCAAAGATGTTATTTTACTCATTTTCATACCGACAATAGTTCAACTATAATCCTGCACTACCATTGTAGTAATAATACAATCCATGGCCATTACCTAATAAAATCCTACAATACGAATGTTGAAATTGAAGTTATGTAGGTAAATGGGTAACTACCTACATTATTTACTATGTGGTAAACATTCAGGCACGAGGGTCGAGAGAAAGTCGAGTTTTTTCAGTTTTGGAAAGCGTATGCCGAAAACATGATCATCGTCATTCTGTGACACTCAACCAAGGTCCCAAGTGCGAGCAGGTAGCAGACCCTACCTCTGTTTATGCTTTCATCTCAAACGAATAGTATCAGACAATTCAGAATTTAAACGAACCTTACTGTATAATAAAGAACATTTTAAACTAAATTGTGAATTAAGGTGTTTAGTTCGCTACAACTACAACTAGGAATTTACCAAGAATTAATTATTCACTCTCCAGTTTTTCAACTTTTGAACATTTCGTACAAAATGATACAGTGAATTGATCTCAGAGTCGCGTCGATCATTTCTGAAACGTAACGCGCTCATCCTTTGACGGATAGTATGGTAATCGGTTCGAGAGGGAGCTCTTCGATTTATTTATAGCAAAAAATGTAACAGAGACGTCCGTGAATGGTTGAAAAGCGCAAGATTCGTAAAAGGTTAATTTCGATCGTTCGACGTGGCCCATCGAAAAGAGCATATTTCACCCCGAAGCGTTTCGTGAATTGCTCAACGGGAGACCTCTCGATTCGTTGGAAAACAATTTCTCTACTTTCCAAGCTTTTCAACTCCACCCTTTCCCCCTGCCCTTCGTTCTCCTCTCTAGTTTCGACTCTGCAACGCGCATTATTTGTTTTATTCACAACCTGGTGAATTCGTTCGAAGTAATTCCGCGCCGATTGATGGAATAGGTGTTGAATAGAACGAGAGAGCATTCAATGTCCAACCCAATACAATCGGCGAGTGCCGCGTTTGTCCGTGAATGAAACTTGAATGAAACGGTGGCAGTCGGACGTGAGCGGCAGAAATGAAAGGGGAAAAGAGAACGGCGTTAGGGAACCCTGCGGAAGAGGAGGGGAGGAGGTGGAAGGCGATGCTTGCAGATCGTTTTTTGAATTAAACGGTCGCGGTCATTGATGCGGCGACTGCGTTCCATCGGTCGTATGTCGTTTTCACGAAGCCTGTAACATCGTCGTTTCGCGTGTCAGTTTCGCAAACGATTCGAGGAATCCGCTTATAATACCCAGTGGGTACTCGTTTGTCCAGCTTGTGGGCGACAATGTTGTATGACACGAGCAAATGTGCAGTTACATATAGTGAAACGTGGCGAAATAGTCGAACAACAACGAAATAAATATGTAGAGGAGAAAAAGAGGGTTCAGTTTCCTAATCCCCTTTAAACTATTGTCAGTTTTTCCTTCAAGGTCATTTGAAGTCAACGTATCAGAGTGATCAGGAATCTATTCTACCATTGGTATAATAGTATGCTGACAAAATGTACAGGGTGTTAAAAAAAGCATTAAATATTTACATGATTTATAGGGCACACTGTACCGAGTAAAAAAGCTTTGGTAAACATAGGTCCAAAGGTCAACCGTTTCTGAGATATGTATAAACATTTTTGTTTGCTAGCCTCATCGTGCAGCTAAGGCACTTCCATTACCACGACCATACATAAAATGCATATCTACCATTTCTTCATTAGAATACTGCGCTAACATTTTCGCGTTACTTTACACTTTCGTAATATCTAAATTGCCGATTCGCAACTGACTAAATCTCAATGAAATCTACTGTTGGCATTCGAATGGGAACATTCAGAACGCAATGTATAAATAATGACATAAACATCGGATGCGATGGAAGCAAGTAAGTCAATCATGATACTAGCAAACAAAAATGTTTATATCGCAGAAACGGTTTACTTTTGGACCTATGTTTACTAAAGCTTTTTTACTCTATACACCATATAAATATTGAATGCTTTTTTTTGAACACCCTGTATATGTAATAGTATGTAATAGTATGGTGATAGAAAGGTATGTAATTATTGTTAAAAATGTTTCGATGACCTTGAAAACTCGAAATAGTGATTTTAGAGAGAAAGTTTTAATCGCCATTTGTTACTTTAACGTAAACATGTTTCTTTTGTGACATTTCGTACCGTCAACTTAAGGGAACTTTCTGCCGAATCACGGACCTATTCTGTTAGGCCTGGCTATATGTGATACTATACCATAGTTCGTTGCTCAGGAGTTGGCGAGGCAGTTCGATTGGCTTTCACGTAACGGCGACACCTTTACTAAGAGCTTTACACATATTTTCGTTATTAGCTGAATTCGTTACATCTGCAAATCTACCACGTAAAGAAGACAGCGAACGAGATATATTGAAATAAACTAAAATACATGAAAAAGTGGAGGACTCAAGGAGTTATCATTGAAAAATAGAAGATCCCCATAAAAAACTACAAGAAAGTAGAAAAATATGTGAAATCGAAATGGATTGCCAGATGATTTGCCTAGATTTCCGCAGCTTACAAGTCAAATGCTTGGCGCGGCCAGGCAAGGTCAAGGTGTCGATGAACAAGAATTATTTTAAAACGCTAAATAATGAAAGTGTATACCCATATTGTCAGAGTTCTGAACTGACAAATTATCTGATAAGAAAAATGAAAGAGTTCCAGACGTATAACATACACTTTGTATTTAACCGACAATGTAGTGTGAACTACGACGATGCAGTGTGACTGATTAAAGGAAGGGGGCTCCTGGGGGAGCAAAGGCAGACCAAACGTTGAAATTTCCTTGCCTCCGTCCCCATCAGTTCGTATGTGCCTCGCCAACTCCTGATCAATGTAAAGTACGTGTCCGTATATAGGTGGTCCTATTCTACTAGACTGGCTATGGATCAATTTATTCTACTCGCCTAACTAATGAATAGACTGCGGATTTTGTGCCTTTTTAGAAAACACTAAATATACAGAAAATATTCAGATAATACACAAATTTGTTATAACAATATAAAAATAATTTTTATTTAGATGTTGTAAATAAAATAGCGATACTGAAGCCATTGCGCAACAAGAATTACTCTCCAATCTGCGCGGCGGAGTTCTCAGGTATGGTTACACTTGAAATAAAAAAATAACTATTTTTCATATTCTACAGGATGTATACCTTGGAAGCGCATACGGAGTTTACGATATGTTGAGAATATTTCGTGCTACAGACATTTTTTTACTGTACATTTTGTGCTAAAAACGAGATTTTCTTTCAAATGCTTACCATTCTTACAAAACTTGATATTTTGTCAAATTTGTCTATACTTCCACAGTATACAGGGTGTCTACGTACAAGTCCGGATATACGGAGGGTGTCAATTCTACAACAATTTTACAACAAAAATTACTCTTAGACATTGTGTCACTTTATTCTCAAGAATTTTCACTTTTAATTTTTTTTCTGTGTTTTCGACTTGACACTCTTTAAACGGCCATAACTCCACTAAATTACAGTGCGAACTCAAAATTCAGTACAGCATTTGAAGGAGCGTTAACTTTTCCATTTTTTTTACAATTGTTTACGGTTTTATACCGGAAGAATAATTGTTTTTGAATATGTATCCATAGAATTTTCATTTTTAGAGACTATTTAATCAAAATCTACCTCGGTGTACACAATAAATGATATGGAGATTGCAACACGATCGATTTCACAAAGCAAAAAATCGATGTTTTCGGCATAGGAGATCGGATAAAAGAGTTTAAATTTGAAAAAAATAATTTATTGAAAAGAAAATTTTGAGGTGTAAAAAAACAGTTTTTTTCCTAATTGGGGAGACTCGGGAGTGTCATCAAAGAATACATCAAACCCGATGTCAAGCTAATTTTAAAGTGACAAGTCGATTTTTGTTGAAAAATATCGATTTTCACCTAAAAACCCACGCTTTTCTGCATTAAAACGTCATTTTTTCCCAAAAATACCACCGTACAATTATTTTTGACAATACCATTCAAAAGCTGAGACTTCCAGGAAGTTTTTCCCGAGGAGTGCCCGCCAACTAACTATGTATTTAAAACCGAAAAACGAATACAGAAAAAGTCAAATTTTTTTAAATTTTCACAATGTAAAGTTTGACCTAATTTTTCACTTGTTAAA
>NW_026534348.1:18132940-18149698 GCF_026225885.1 Hylaeus anthracinus
AGAGAGATGGTAAATTTAACGCTCTTTCGAATGGTATACTTAGTTTTCAGTTTGCGCTGTAATTTGGTGGAGTTATGGCCGTTTAAAGAGTGTCAAGTCGAAAACGCATAAAACATATTAAAAGTGAAAATTCTGGAGAATAAGGCGACACAAAGAAAATGTCTAAGAGTAATTTTTTGTTGGAAATTTGTTGTACCAAAGAACCAAGTATATCATGTCGAACATGAAAATACTTGGTTCTTTATTTTAGGTCTAACCATATCTGAAAAGTCCGCTACGCCGATTAAAAAGTTATTCTAAGAAAACTAGTTGTGTAACAGCTTCAGTATCGGTATTTTATTTAAAAACAAACTAAATAAAAATTATTTTGACATTACTAAATACATATGCATAATAATCACCAATGAACAGATCTTCTATTAAGTCAATTGCTTTCGAGAAAACTAAATAATTATTAAATATAGGTATGATTAACAATTGCAGTAGAACCAGAAAGAAGAGAATGTAACGGACCATGCGCTGCGAGACACAAAGTTGCACGTCCAGTGTTGGGCGAAGGGTATCTATCTCATGTCTCATGTTTACCTGATAATTCCCGCAGAGGCAGGTGACGATGTGACCAGTTTCAGAGACCAGTAGAAGGTGGTCCATTGTCTCGAGGGATTCACTGCTGTCGCACTGACAGCCGCTGTCCCCGCACTTGGTTTCGCACGTGTTGTTCGGTCTCCGTTCCGTACTGCTTTCCACCTACGTGGACAAACCAACAACACATCATCGCCTCACGTTCTAGGACGCTGTGCAATGCGCGTGAAAGAATGCCTGGAACTTCTGCCGGGGTCGGGCATTCCTTTCAACAAATCTCTTTCTTCCATGCTAACTCGTTTACATTTTCTTTCAGTTATATGTATCGCGTACTGACGTTAGTAATTCCTCCAAAAATGTTAGAAAGGGCCGTTACAAATTTACAAGTTTTCATTAACATTTTAATAATAATATTAGAAATTAGTTATTGTAAATTGAATTTGCAATATTAATATATTAATGTTCGATCTTGTTTTATTTATTTCCAGCGAATGGTGACTGAACGATTATGAAACATGACGATTTACTATATGTACATGATAGAGCAATATTTATTAAAGCACTTGGATAAGACATTTCTACTAAAATGAATTGTTTGAAAACGATACTGGTAAAGGAACATTTTCTTCTTTTTTTTTTTTTAAATTACTTTAGGAGACAATGATTTCGTTAATTGTGAATATTCTAGCAATATCAATTGTTTATATAATGGCTGAATTGGCGGAATTATAAAGTTCTTTTTTTAATTTAATAACTGAAAAGTCTTGTCAGATCTTACTTATCATATATGAATTTAAGACTTGAAGCTACCTGAAAACGACATAATAGAGAATCAGCCAATTACTTTACTATAAAATAATAAATTATGAATTGTAGTCCTTCATTAATTCAAAAACTGAAATATGGTATTTTATAGCTACTGTAGTCCGTCTGGTTTATAATTAGACTGTAGATGTTCATGCACTCACGGCAAATGGTATACTTTGTGAGAATGTGTACGAATGCAAACATTTATAAACTATCAACAATGATATACATACATACAGTATATGGTATTCTGTTCAGAAGATAAATCATACTTTTATTAAAGTTCCAATTCTTGATTTGTATCTATAAAAATATGAAGATGCATAAACATTCGCAGCTTATTTAAATTGAAATCGTGATTCTTGGCAAACATGTTTGAATAGTTTGTCGTTTCAAATAATAAATAATATTTTCAGTAAAATTATAACTGTCGAAATTTTCTTAGATAATTTGAACATTTCATCTGCAACAACCTTCATCGAGTCAAAAACTAAAGTATGGTATTTTATATCTACTACAACTCATTTTACTTTTAATATTAAATGGAAATTGTGATTCTTGAAAAACACGTTTAAGTAGTTTAATGGCTCGCTGGTTAAGCATTGATCGACTTACTCGAATGACGACCGACTGATTACGAGCTGGAATGAAGTGTTGCTTGCACTTTATAGGCCCCTTCATGGCGGATAATCGGTGAGGCTCCGGATGCACCACGGAACCATTCACCCGTGACGTCAATCCGTAATATTCAACGTTGCACACGCTGGCCGGTTGTTGAGTGCCACCCTCGCGTTCTGAAATATCGACAACGTCGTCGAATGCAATCGTAGTCACCGATCGGAAGGATTAAAAATATTTTCGACGGCTGAAGTCTGGCTGAACCGGTAAGATAAACCGATTCACCACGAGTCAACGTCCAACGAACGTCACAGACGTTTGTCAAACAAAAAAAATGTAAGAGTAACTCATAAAAAACAGCATGCGAATATAACTTCAATTTGATTGGTAGTTTAAGCAGAGGTTTCATTTTATTAATTTGAAACTGTCCCGCTATGTGTAATATATTTCTCACCATTTTTTTGTATGATATTCGTTATTATATTATATTAACTTATATGGTTTTAATGTAGACAAACTCTCTGTAAAGTCACATTACTTTGAGGTCACATATCAATTATGTACACCTTTGATTTCTGATTTATAATAATTCTTTTATCAATATGTATCTATTGTGACTGTATAGATGAAAATTGATGCATGTTAAAATTTTCCTTTAAATTTACTTTTATGTACCATTGGTGTTTATCAATGGTCCTATTGTAGAATTTTTTTGGATATCGAATATAATTTGGTCTATAGAGGGTTAATAAATAATAAAGATATCGTAAATATATAAGTACATATTTTGAAACGAATAAAATTGTACCTCTGTTTGAGGTACCAATCAAATTTAAATTATTTGTTTTATTCTTCAAGGATTCTTTATGTTTGAAATGACGTGTGACATTTCCTATATTTATTTTTATTTTGCTTTCGTGTTCCGACGATTAGTCTAAGCTAAGTATGTGGTGAACCAAAACGAAAATAGTTTCGACGGCTATGTGTAACTCTCTTAATGTTTATATACATAAATATGTAGGAAAAGAAAAAATATGTAAGAAATAAAGTTGCATAATGATCAGTATGTCTTACTGCATCAGAATAAATCACATCTAATATTAGAAATCACGTGAACTAATTTTTATTCGGAATAATCAATTCTCAATGTATTTTATCAATTAAATGAAAAAAAAAAATTGGATTACGATAGTGATTAAGAATCTATGATTGAGAAGGTATCGAGTAGATAATCTTAAGTATTGAAATATATTGAAAGTGTTATATAAAAATGTAAAAACATTCGGTGTTAGAAATATACCGAATAATTCTCGGGAAAATAATAAATAATTCTAAATGAGCGAAATATCTAAATTCTAAGCGAAAAATCTTATTTGTCGATATATTTATTGCGATTACTCTCGTTTATTATTTGTTATAAACGAGCTCTTTGAAAGCATTAGAATTCAAGTATTGAAGTTGTTTGAGCTCTGATTCGACAGTTGTCGTCGCGTATCGAGGCGAACGCGAAACGATAGATCGAAGTCGAGAGACGAAAGGTCGAGCCCCGATATGTTTGCTCCGATGCGATTTTTCTCTAGGACTTTGTTTTCCGACTCTGTGAGCCTCTCGATATGCAGGGAAACGCATGAAACTTTCGCGACGTCGAAACTACATTTGTTTCTGCTAACTTTAGCGTGTCCCGATGCGTCAATCCATTTCATTCTTTCTCCTTTCCCTTCTTCTATGCATTCGGTGCTTCGTTTAAGGAAGCTTTCACTTCGCAAACACCAGTCGATCGTTTAGTCCCTATGTACCAAAGGTCGTTCAACTCCAAGGGGACTCGTAGATGTACCAATATTTAAAAACAAACGTTAAGAAATTAATACTTCTTCAATGTATGAAGGGTTTTGAAATGTTCTTTGCTATTTAAATGAAATATTTCTATTGCTATTTAAATATTAATCTAGTGTAATTTGTATTTAAAGCACTCTATATGTAAATAATATTCAAATAATTTAATGTTTGGGTAGTATTTGAATAGTTTAATGAGTTTCGAATGAGATTTGAAAAAGACAATATGCCATAGTGTATTCGAATAATATGCTTCGATATTTGAAAAGTATGGAAATAGTATTAAAAAAGTAATCGAATACTACAATAGTATTTAAACTGTTTATTGTTCGAGTGATATTCAAATAATTAAATATTCAAATAATAGTTGTTTAGTATTCGAATAGGTATCAGTGGGACTGGTTTCTGTGCACTTATCGTAGACAAATTTGTGCGCTTAACGAGATATTACTCTATTCATATTTAAACAATACACTTCGTACATTCGAATAGCATTCGAATAGTGTATACCCAAATAGAATTCAAGTAGTGCAAGAGTTCAATATTCATATAGTATTTAAATAGACTATTATTCGAATGCTATTAAACTAGTTAAATGTTTAAATAATATTTGTGTAGTATTCGAATAGGTCTCTAGTATGAATAATTCAGTACTGGAATAGTATTCGAATAATTTGGTGCTCGAATAGTATCCAAATACATCAGTATTTGAATAGTATCCAAGCAAATATTTTTGCAATAGATCAATAGTTTAATGTTTTTGAACAGTGATGAAGCTATTTCTATATACGAATTGTAATCAAATTATATTCGTTGAATATTCGATACATCCTTTCCGAATAATTAAATCGCTGAACTGCTGAAAAATTCAGATACAGAATAATTCAACAAGTAGTCCCAGTCCTATTTTTGACTTCGGATCGTCGACGTATAACGTACCTAGAGAGCGGTTACTATCATTTTCCAATTTCCTTTGGCTTGAATTCGATTCTAGCTCATTCTTCTCGGTCCCTGACCACTTTTATTTCACAGACTCTGCGGTGAAAGCGAAATTTTTGCGTTTCGTATGCGAAAACTTCACTAGACGATTATTCGATACGAACAGAAGTCGAGGGACAGTCTACGACTTCTCCTACCAGGAGATCGGTCTCTCTGGATGACAATAAAATTTTATGCATGGGATAGATGGTCTACGGATATCGCGATGGCGGCTCTGGAAGCGAGACTGGAAATTCCGAAAGATCGAAATTGTGCGCCCACGTATTCGATAGACAATTCCTTTGCAACGGAATATTCAATTAACGAAGGGAGCGGAATCTGTCCTGCCATAATACGTCGATTTAATACATAAATGCATGACCAGATAGCGGTTAATCAACCGGTGGGCTAGTCATCGCAATTGTTTACGTATTATATTAAACATGTAACGTGTAGCATTGTTTAATTCAATTCTTTAAATTTTTCTGCAGCAGCCATCTATATGGATATCAAGCCTTTCCACTTAAACCAATAACGCTGTACATTGATTGTCGATTTTAAAGAATTATTTTTTTAGATATCTGAGTTACTTTTCAAATTGAGAAATTTTAGACATTTTTTAAAGCTTAACATTGTGATTAACCGAACATGAGTAAGTGCACTCGACATTTTTTACACGCGTTTCTTTTCATATGAATTTGAGGTTACACGATTTAAGAAAGTCCTATCTCGTTCTAGTTAATGTCATTATGTTGAACTTACGTACGTGACTACTGAGTGGTTTAGTACAAATTGCAGTCTTTGGTGCTAACGTATCAAAAAAATTGATGATAGCGACTTTGGTCCAATTCGGTGCTAATAATTCCGTTGATTATTCAGTAGTGACGAATAATTATGTAATTATATAATATTTTTGTATTTCTACTTTTAATTTTGAGTTTTCTATCTTTAATTTTGGATTAATAGATTCTTCTTCTGTTTCCACTACTCATTTTTACCTCAGAATTATGTTTATATTTTAAGTTTTAATGTTCCATTAAATTGCATATGCACATATTATTCATATGCATATCAGAACTTATATAGTTTTCAGCATTTTTTAACACGATTTTTAATCGTCTTTATTTCATCTTACACGGGTTTCGAATAACATGGAACGTATCCCTAATTTTACTATAAGAAACTTATATTGTTTTTACACGAATTTCTGCGGAACGTATCTGCCGTGTAGAAAAAAATTGGATGCATATCTAAATTAACATAGTTGGCATAATCGCAATGTCATATTTATTTATTATCTATAGTAGGATATCTTACTACAAGAGGGCAATACTACAAAAACTAACTACTAGTATTTACTTTTAAAATTTTATACTTTGATGTGTTTTTCGATACTGGATTATATGGTGTAAAAATATTGAAAAACATTGTTGTATGTAATTTTTTTTTATTGTAAAAACAATATTCTCTTAGATTCTCCAGAAACAATATTTCTCTACGTTATCGCGGTAAAGGTAATACAGTACGAGAACGGTTGAATCTTCCTGCAAAAACAAGTAGAGAATCGTGGAATATGTTTCTCGCGTGAAGCTTCGTTCTCAAGGAGATGGATTTAAAATATGCGAATACATAACCGAGGCTTCGTTGTTTAACATATATCTTTATTTTACATACATAATACATACATTTTATTCATAAAACATCTGTAAAGCATTACCTTAATTTTGCAAAAATACGGACAAGAATTATATGCAATTTACAATGATTTTCTCACACTTTTCAAGTTTAAATACATTGTATCATGTTTCCACTTACTCCTATTTCAAAAAATAATATTACGTTATAGATACTTCTATTCATATTTTACGCTTTGCTTAATTACAAAATGAACTAAGTCGATAATCAAGTCGATCGTTGCATCATAAACAACATGTACATATTTATTATTTTGAAATAATAACGAGAGAACGTTTATGTCAAAGTACAATCTAAATAAAAATTCAATTTCTTTTATCCTACTACGTAGCATGGAGTTCGTAAATAGTTCCTGTTCATGAACTATACTTAGTGTATAAATATCCAAGTAAATATTTGTTTAATTTTTATGCTTCATATTCTATAATAATTTTATTTATATTTTCGTAATTTATTAGAATTCTTAAAGAAACCTAAAGTTAAAGTCGAAACATAGAATCGTTTAAAAATTCAACTTTTTACAAAGAATTACATATATAATTATATTGTAACTTATCCTATCGATCAATATACACTAGCAGACAAGCAAACCGGAACAATTTTTCAAATGCTCATAACTATGAGAGTTTTCAACCGATTTCGGTGAAACTTCGTAAGGAATAGTCTTCAAGTGTCTTCTGGATGTGTGCAAAGTTGCATTGGCGAGGGTTGATGTGAAGGGGTTAATTCACCCCCCTAAAGGGGAGGATGTAGAAAATCGCATCTTTGAAACAGGCCAGGGATGACCGAAGGGGTTGAAAAATTCAAAAAAATCTTTGGGGCGACTCTCCTTGATGCCCCTTACAAAATGCACCCCCTTAAATCCTTCTCGGACAAACCCACCCCCACAACCTCCCACCCTCTCTAAAATCCACAATCGGAGCAGATTTGAAAGAGTAGTAAGTGGGCCGGCATTCAGAAGCGGAGCGAGGGCCTTGCACCTGTACGTGGTCAGACCAGACCGGACTCCAATTTAACGCTGACCCGTACGGGCGCAGGGTCTCGCACCACTTTTGAATGCCGTTTCCGTCCGGACCACTCTTTCAAATCTGCTCCGATTTGACAACGAAAGCGTGACTAAAAAAATCTGATTTTTTGGAGATCTGTTAATAAAACATTCGCGCGTCCAAATCTATGAATGGCGTTGACGTGGGGATACTCGTTCACCCCACAGATGGGCCTGATGTTGGAGCGAGTTTTTAAAAAAATCGACGTTTTCGTATTTTATTGCGATTCACACGGAAAAAGACATCAAAACTGTGTCGCCCCGATGCCCTGGACTGTTGGGCATGTAATCCACGCAACGAAACAACGTTCCAACCCTTACACTTGGGGGTGGACCACCCCGACCTCTGCCCCCCTCCCTTCATCTCCGGGGGCAGTTTTCGAAACGTGACCTTTTCGGCATTCATCCTTACCGTATCGAGAACAAACATGGTGAATTTCATCGCCTTCCGATGTGTGGAAGTGCTCCCTTACGAAGGGGGTTGAAAATTCGCGAGCTGTTCCACCATCCCCCCGCCAAAGGGTGCCTATGGGGTGCACGATATGGGTGATAGCGTTTTCTGGATCAGGGGAGTCCAGAGAATGCATTGAGCCCAAAATCGAGACCGTCGTTCAAAAATTGTGGATTTTAGAGGGGGTGGGAGGTTGTTGGGGTGGGGGTTTGTCCAAAAGGGATTTAAAGGGGTGAATTTTGTAGAGGGCATCAAGGAGAGTCGGCCCAAAGATTTTTTTGAAATTTTCAACTCCTTCCGTCATCTCTGGCCTGTTTCAAAGAGGCGATTTTCTACATCCTTCCCTTTAGGGGGGTGAATTAACCCCTTTACATCAACTCTCGCCAATGCATTTTTGCACACACCCAGAAGACACTTGAAGACTATTCCCCACGAAGTTTCACCGAAATCGGTTGAAAACTCTCATAGTTATGAGCATTTAAAAAATCGTTCCGCTAGTGTATAACGGAGAGAGATCAATATTTTATCAAATTTTGTCATAAACAATATTGAAAATCTAAATTGTGTACATTTCGAATTTATTGTTGTAATATAATTGTATTAATATTATGTATCTACCGATATTGACAGAATGCGAGGCAAGTTCCAGAAAGTGTTGTCGATTTCACATATTCCATTGGAACAGAATTGATTTATTTTATTTACTGAGAAAATATAAAAACGGTCGCGTCCCACTTGGTTTCCCGCAAACTGGCCTTATTCTACTTGCCCGACCAGTGACAGCCCGATACTGCTTGTATCGCCATGAACAGATGGCTCTGTGCTTGTCTAGCCATTGACTGTGTCTGTTCGACCAGTGACGGTCCTATTCCACTTGTCTGACCACCTCTTCGTCATCAATAGCGATTGATGTATCATAAGCTCGCTACGTGGCACTCGCTGGACTTGACAGACGTGTAATCCGATAGCCTCAGAAATTGTTAAAACATTGGATAATAAATGCTTCGGTTATTCGTGTACCTATATATCATACTTTACTGTCCACTTATATATGTGGATATATTTACTTTAAATTGATCTATTTATATGCATATTAAGTTTTAAGCTTTCCTTTTTCAATACTTCATTTTATGAAGTTAAAGCTTTCATTTTTTTTTAATTCTTCTCTTAATAAAGATAAAGCTCTATCTTTTCAATCCTTCTCTTTATATGTATATATATGTATAGTTAGAACATTCATTTTTCAATTTATCTCTACTTGAAGTTAAAGCGTTTATTTTCCAATTTTCCTCTTCATAAAAATCGAGCTTTCATTCATCAATGTTTCTCTTTATAAAGTTAGAACTTTCATTCTTTAATTCTTCTCTTCATAAAGGTGGAGAATACATTCATTTCTCAATTATTCTTTCTATAAAATTCAGAGTTTACATCCTTCAAGCTTTACTTGCATGATCCTATAATTTCTAATAATCCGTTTATAATTTATTCACCTCAATTACATAATAATTTTCATTACACCTTGTTTAAACAGTTATTAACTTCAATTCAGATATACACTTTGGACATCAATTTTTCACGATAACAATTGTTATCGCCGAGTCTCCGGTATCTGTTACTCGTGAAAAAAATCGAAATAACCTCGTCGGTTAAAAAATTAATGATTTCTTTCTTTCACAGTCACCGTGAATCCGACTGATTTTTATTATTATCGACTGACGGATGTCATTGTATCATTTCACGCGTTAGAGCATGGTATAATTGCACAGTGTCAATATCACTAGGTATTAAAAAGCTGCAAATGATACGAATCGGAGAGTGTAGCCTGCCGACAAACTGCCGGCATCGATTTGACGTTGATTGACGAACGTCCTCCTCGTTCGTCAACGTTATTACGTTTACACGCAGTATACGCGTGTCTGGATACGCCGAGTGCCACGATCGATAAGACTGGCTCTATGGTTTGAATTGGGAAACACAATCGTCAGTCAAAAAGTCTGAAACAACCGCAAGAGCGGGTTTTTATCCAATCCAGTGCATCGATCACTACTTCATTCTTAGGAAAATCATATTTTCCTAAGTCAGTCTATGTTTATCTCAGATTTTGTTGAATCTAGAATTATTCGTAGCGATATTAGTTTATAAATAGGTTCCTACACTGTAAACTGGTACACTTTGAAGTAACAGTAAGATATTTTATTTCTACGATTCTCCAATGATGATAGGAGAAGGTTTAGTCGTCTAAATGTTGAGTTCTCTGTAATGAAACTATCGTCGAGTGCAAAGGGTTAAAATATGTGATTCTATTAAGATACGTCATTTTTTACTTGAATTTTTGTTAAATTTAGAATGAGATAGACTTCTTTGCAAGACATATACAAGTGTGAATTGTTTAATTTAAAGTGTATCGATTTTTGTCCATTTTTTGGAAGTATTTATTTCAAATATGGAATTGTCGTAGTTTATTCCTAGAATCGTTTTGAAATGTGGAATTCCTTCTCTATTGCGAATGGGAGATTAGAATGAATGTAATATAATTATAATAGAATTAATATTGTTAAATATAAAATCCAGCAAATTAGTTTCAGACAAGTTCCATTGCTATTTCAATATAAATTCTGTGTTTTTCATTTATGAATTATCTGATGAAGCCTATATACTTATGGTTATAACCAAGAGATTATTTATTATCCAATTAGACTACCAAGCATCTAAATAATTGTGGGGCATAAAGCAGACATGAAACATGAAAGAAATACCGTGTGTTTGATATACCGATCATTTTCTCGACTGTTTAATTTCATTAGCATACTAGAGCTCTTAAACTACGAGCGATAAAGTCATTAGAATAGATGATCTTCTACTTTCGCGAATGAATTAATACATATTTCTGTGAGCGCTGTATTTTAGTATTATTAACCCGAAACGGTTTTACGCACACCAGCTCGACGCTAAAATTATCCTAATTTAATTATCACGGACTATTTCCCCCATTTCCCAAGCTTTATTTGTCTCGCGCACTATAATTGCTCGGTATTTGGATTCCATATTTTGCTCACGTGAATTTTCACCGCGTTATCAGGGATTTCACCGCGATTAACCCTGTCGCAAGCCACACAGGAGGGGTCCCGAGAGCAGAAATTTTATTAAATTTCCAACGGTACGTTCGACGATTTCCATCGTTTATCATTACGCGTTCACGTCCCCGTAATAGTGATTTTTCGCCTGGTTGCGCTTTAACCCGTGACAAGCGATAAATCTACGCTATCAATTCTTGGTTGATGGACGCTCTATAAAAGCAAACAAAACCATCCAGCGTGGGTTAGGAGTTGGGCTGAGTAATACACGCATCTGGGTTTAATGCTCGTTTGCCGGGTAATTTAATTTCAAAATTCAATTCGAACGCGTCCATGTTTTTGCTCCTGGATTATGGCGTAAATAGTGTTTTCAGGTGGTATCGATTTTTCGCCAAAATAGTCGCCTCATTCATCTCTAACCCCTGGGGGCACGATGGTGATACAGTGTACCATTAAATTTTTACGAATATATATCAAATATGTGGTACTTTACGATGAAATGTAATACCAGATGCCTCGACGCATATTTCCATTTCCAATTATTACAAGACTCTTCGAATCCTAATGTTCTGCTGCGAGATTTTATTGAATCTAACCCTCAGAACACGGTTACAATATACACCGATGGCAGTGTTGCAGAAAACTCTGAATCAGTAGGTGCTGCAATATACTGTCCACATCTAAATATCTCCCAAAAATTTAGCTTGGACATAAATGCATCAATCTTCACAGCAGAGTGCTACGCTATTAACCGGGCATTGGATATTACCAATTTACACGATTCCACAAACTTTCTCATCTTCACCGACTCTCAAAGTGCAATCAAATCATTACAGAAACCAACTTTCAAACATAGTATCAATAACCAAATCATTGAAATTAAAACAAAATATTCAACTTTTATGTCAAATAACGAAAACCAGAATTTTATTAAGTTTATCTGGATACCAGCACATGCAGGAATTACCGGTAATGAGAAAGCTGACTCACTCGCGAAAGAAGCAACTAAAGAAAGTCCTTTCGCAAATATCAAGGCTTCGATTACTGATCTAACCAGGCAACTAAAAATTCAAGCAAGATTGTCCACTAACACCCTAATCAAATAGCAAGGCCTGATTAAAGGTGCCAACTATGTCAGATTTTACCATAAAGACAACGGCAATCCATGGTACACTGGACTTGGTCTTGCCAAAGACTTTTTAGTTTTCGTTAATAGATGTCGAGCCAACCACTATAATTTAAATGGCTTATTGGCAAGGGTTAACTTTATAACTAACAGTGCTTGTCAATGTGGAGCAGAAATCCAAGACCTGAATCCTATTATATGGCAGTGCCCAGACTATGAAAACGAACGTAAGGCATTAGAAACAAATCTGCTTAAATGCAAGTACTGTTTCCCTCTTTGCATTAGTTCCTTCCTGTTTAAACCTGATATAAAAGGTCTGAAAATGATTTACAACTTTTTCAAACAATGTTCGATAAGAATTTAGAAATTCTGTAACATACATATATATAACACTGTACTTACTATATACAGCATTTGATTTAAGGTAGTTGTAAATAAATAGATGAAATGAAGTAAATTCAAGTTATACTCTAAGTCATATTGTAAAATAACCGTGTATGTACTATATAATTTGTAATGTATATGCTATATATACCTTGTATGGTTTAAAGCAATAAATAAATAAATAAATAAATCAGTCCTAATACTGGAGGAATGTATCGATACTTTGACTTGGAAATATGAGTCATATTATGACCTGCAATTATACCAATTAAAATTAAAATTTACATTTATAACATTGGTACGATTGTGTAAAGCAATATGTTGAATAGCTTTTCTTAACCGTAGTGTTATTAAAATAACAGTTTTTATAACAAGTGTTTTTCTCGAATTTTAAAGAACATGGTAGAAAATTCTAAATTAAAGCCTTTCTATGTTTTCCAACTTTTAGGAAAATTAACATGAAATGAGTATTTTCCTCGTCATCTTTATAGATTGTTATACAATTAATGTGAAGAGAATCATTGATTGTTGAGTAAAACTTCGTTTTATTCAATTGATAAAATATTTATAATATCTTTGAAGTATAAGTAAGTTCAATATTTAATCTTACCTAACCCAGTTGAAAATATAATGATTTGAAGGAATTAACATTCACGCATCAATTATTTCTTAATACTTGAAATAAAAATATTCTGATTGTTTTCTCTATGCCTCCATACATTCATATATAATTAAGTAACCTGACGAGGATCAATAGTTACTGATTGAAACGTCGTTTTATCAAATCAATCAAATTCTTATGATATCACTGAAAAACTAATAAGAGTAATATTTAATATATAATTCAAGGTATTAGAAAAGAGAAGAATTTCAAGGAATTGATATACTTTAATTAACCATATCCTAAATTTGTTCTATGCTTCTCAACGTCTTGTTAAAAAATAGAAATATAATGATCCTCTTAACCTCTACAGAATTTTAATCAAAGTATTATCTCGAAAAGGATCGATAGTTCACAAAAAAATATCATTTCCTGGAATTAATGTAATTCTTATGATTGTTCTGTAGAACCATCAATTACAATAATCCATCTTTCGTGTTACTATCGAATTTAATTATCCCAAGAAAGATACTCCACGCATTGTCGCAGTGTCCTCTTCCTCATGGTGGAAGCGACAAAGTGATTCGAAGAATTTTTCCGCGGAAATAGATCTTTCGAGGACGAGTAAAGTCGAACCAATAAAAGATTCATCGCGTCGTTCGACGAAATTCACGGTTTCAATCTTTTTTGGCGATAGCACGGCGACACACTGTAAATGCACCTTATGGATAGTTCTGCATTCTTGGCCGTCGGCCAAGCGAGTTCCAGGATTACCGCTGGGACGCATCTATATTCATCCGATTAAGGGCTCGAGGCTTTAGCATCGATATGTCGGGTCGCAGTTCCGGTAATTAGTCGGGTGTAATTAGCAGCGAGCAAGCACACGGACGCGGAAAGCTTAAGCGAAGAATCGGAGCCAAAATAATCGGCGCGTTCCAGTGACCGCGCTTGATTTTATTCCCCCCCCCCCCCTCCCCCACCCTCGATATATCGATCCATTCGTCGTCGAATTAATCTCTGAAATAGAGACGAGTTCCCAGGTACGGTAGATCATAAATTCGTACTCCTATTAATTAAATTTTCCATCGATTTTCTTTTAATTAATCTATCGTTCGAAGACGTGTGCACGGAAAGCGCGAATTAAATAGTCAGGAGCAACGGAGCCTGATAGTGTTTTATTAAAATTATTCTGGAACGCGGTTTTATTATTTGAAGGATACGAAAATGTATCGATCGCTGCTAGTTCATTGTTTCATAGGATAATGAACTTTTAGTATTTATTAATACTTCATCGAATGATTTAATCATAGTTCCTCAACGTGGGCGATTGACACCTTAAAAGTGGCCGAATCGGAAATATATTATTTAATATATTTAAATGTTTTAAGGAGATTTTAATTTATTTAATTTATAAAAGTTTTAAACACTTGTTAAACATTACTAAAGACATTGGAATATTTTTTGTAACAAGACAAGTCCAATTTTAAGTATATTTTCCATTCCATTCTTCTTTAGTCTTGAAATGACTGAGTAATTTCAAAGTGATCGTATTATTATCACCTACTATGATATATGAAAAATTGAATTTATATAGGCAAGGAGAACTTTTAATTCTTACAACAAATTTTAAATGTACAGTCATACTTTCAATTTATTATTTAATATATTTCACTTGCTGTGGATGGAAATTAAACTTTCAATTATAGCGTTTCTCACTTTATATGAAATTGAAAGGAGTATCAGTGCTTTTACTTGAATGCTGACGAAGCATCTCTCGAAATAAGAACCAAATATTATTAAACTTTGCAAGCATCACCAACGTCAAGGTTTTCATTAAATCTTTAAATTTCATGTAGATTATTATTTGTTTATTTAGTTAAAATTATAAAAACTATTTTATTTTTTTGCATTTTGTTTTTGTATGTTGAGTTATAATAATTAGTAATATATATCATTTTACTTTTGTTCCCTTCAAATTTCTTTGTTTATATCTTATTAACGTTTAACTTACATCTAATCTACATTATTTTGAAGATTATTATGTAATTTTAAGCTCTTAAAAGTTAAAGGAAGCGAAGTGAAAAATGGACATGATAAAGTAGGTGTTTAGATCGAAAAAATTATGAAACACTGATCTAAATTGGTGGATAGAAGGGTGTGGATACATTTCATTTTAGACGCATGATTATGTTTTCGAAATTCTTAGTAAAAATTATAATGGGTCTACCAAATTATATTTAAACAAAGAGTCAATATTAATAATTTAATTTATCTCATTTGATGCTTCAAAATATGGAGTTCATAAGAAGCAAATGAAGTTGACATGTTTTAGAAAATGCATTCAAGTTCAAGGGCATCCTTTTGAACACTTGCTGTAGCAGTAAGTAATCTAATGAGAAAATTAATGAAATATTTGAAGAGTCCCTTGAAACAATTGATTCCCTATTAGAGTTAGTTTGTGTAACCTACATATATTTTATTAATCTGCTTAATTTTTTAATTTCGAATGATCCAATGTCAAGTTATCGTGTCAACCATGGAAAAAAGAGACAATAAACAAAAAATTGCTATTTAATAGTTTAATACATATTTTAATACGTATTATGTATAAAAACATTGGCATTTTACGATCATTTGTTGCGTGAGGTAAAAATTCCTAAAAACTAAATCTATTAGTTAAATTGTTCCCAGTCAATGATTGTGTTCATAAAAATTATAAAATACGACATATAATGACGATATTATGTCTCAGTAATGACGTCATTGGAGTGCAAAGGGTTAAAAGGAAAAGGGATGAAATCGTACGGTAAAAAGGAAAACACACACGGGGAAACGAAAAATGTTTCCAGCAATATTTCACGATCCAGTGTCTTTTGAGGCGCAGCGGTTTCCGCGGGATCTTATTGAAAATACAGAACGTAACGGGATAAGAGCGGTAAGCTGTTGAAGAGATGACGAAAATAGACGGCTTACCATTGTGGAAGTAGTAGGAGACGTCCATGTATTCCTCGTCGGTGGGGCTATTCGTAGCTCGTCTCAGAACGACCATCATATTTCTGCCGTTGGACGAGTACCTTTTCGGTTCGATGTAGCTGGAACAAAAAGCAACAAGAAACAAAAATAAAATCGCCGTTTACGCGACCACTGTGGCGCCTAGCCAGCAGTAATTCGTAAGCCAGGGCCACGCGTGGAAAACACGTCGTCCTCCCGAGGTTGGGTGTAAATTACACACCTGATATCAGAAACGTCATAAAGAACACGGCTCTATCTTCCATCGGATGCTATAGAAGGATGTGCCACGGCTTTAACGCGCCAAAGTACATACAGGGTGTCCACGTATAAGTTCGGACATACGCAGGGTGTCAATTCTACAACAAATTTCCAACAAAAAATTACTCTTAGACATTTTCTTTGTGTCGCCTTATTCTCCAGAATTTTCACTTTTAATATGTTTTATGCGTTTTCGACTTGACACTCTTTAAACGGCCATAACTCCACCAAATTACAGCGCAAACTTAAAACTAAGTATACCATTCGAAAGAGCGTTAAATTTACCATCTCTCT